>NC_053023.1:587050164-587150525 GCF_003073215.2 Triticum urartu | reverse complement strand
CCAAACAAATCAGATCGTCGAGCTTGATTTAGGGGTTTTGTGATGCTTTGATCTGGGCCTGTGCATAGAAAATGTCTTCTTCTGGCTTACTCCGTAGCAGAAATTTGCGGATAGATAGTCAAAATAGAAAATGACTTCTTATGAGCTGGGCATGTGCATAGAAAATATCTGATAGTGTTGTATTTCATTCAAAAAAACGGAATGGACTTGTTTATAAATAGTCAAATATCGTCCACTGTCATGGCGAGATGTGCGTGTGCAGTGTGCACACATCTTACTTTCTGATTGATATGGCGGCACCGCATAATCAGTTGAGATTAGATGTAGCATCATTTGTGTAAAAAGCAGTGGATGGATAGGCTCGATGTGTGTGTGTGTTGTACATCGAGCCATGGATAGCAGATCGACGTCATCAACACACTCAACACCTGATGTATGTCATGTATGTCACTGCCGGCAAGCAGAAGCACATCATCGCCATGGACATTTACCAAGGCAAGGTGATTGGGAGCTTTTCGCTTCAAAACCAATACCATTCACTTACCATGTGTTCTTCCACCTTGGCCTGGATCAAGCCAGATCCCTACAGTGGGTAATCATTCACTTCCTTGTTATGTTTCAATTTTGCAATATCTTGGAGGCTTTGTGCTGTTGTGGATATAATTTCTTTGCAAGGTTGTACTTGTTAGGATTGTTGTTATTGATGTGCTTCCATAGTCTTGATGTAGATTGATAGTTCTCTGTTTGGTAGTCAAGTTCACTTAAGCAAGTGCAAAAATCATCTTTCCTTGGTACTTGCACCTGTTATTATTTTCACACATAATTTTGATTCTAGATTAGCACAATGGCACATTCTCTTCTTTTAAAATAATTCCCGTGCACACATGAACTAATTCATAGAGCAACATGTATGCATTATTTTAAAATCATATATATTTATGGTATTTCAACCATGTTGTGGCTGGAGCCTTCTGTATTTAGTTAAGTAGGAGCATTCCCATACTATATGGTGTTTTTCTCTCTCATTTATGCTCAAAATATTTTGTCTCCAGGAACCTCCGCGCCACTCTACTGTTCCCTACCCATGTGAACAGAGGAAGGAAGAAGGTCATCGTGTGGTAGGGGAGAAGGTCACACATGAGGTGCAGGGGACAAACTGTGTATGAGTTGATGCCATCTACCTACTTGATGTTATACTTTCGACAACTGTGTGACCGTGCACGTGCGTTCTGTGTGTATGTTCATGCAAAAATTGGGTGGTTATATTTTCTTTTTGTGTATATAAGAGAAAGAAGTTCAAATATTAGAAATGGAAAAGTTTGGAACATGTAAAAGAATAAAAAAGTTCGTGTATGGAATTTGTGTGTAGAAATAAATGTAATTTCACAATGAAGTTCATATATATAAAAAGTTGAAGTTCACGTAGAGAAAAATGTGCCTTTCTGAAAAGGCTGTATTGAAAAGTACATGTTCTCTAATTCCTGATGCTTATATGGTCGGTCCCCGAGGAGCAAAAATGCAAAGCTTCAGACACAACATAATGATAATTAAAAATATTGTTCAAGTATTGTCCTCCAGAAAAGTTCATGCATATAATAATATGAATTCGGGAGGTTAGAAAAAATCAAAACCGTCAATGAAAAATGTACCTAAAAAGGAAAAAGGTGAAAAAATATACCTAAAAGGGTTAAAAAAAGTAGACCTTCAAATTTAAAAACAGAGTGGCTCGATGTTTAATAAAGCAACTTGGACCTTTTTTGTTATTAAAATAAATAAAGCAAGAAGTCCAAAAAAGGGGAGCAGTTCGATGATTATACAAAATGCGGATTTCCTTGTCATTAAAGAATGGAAACAAGAAGTTCAAAAAAATAATAATGTTGTTGTTCGATGTATAGAAGTCGGAAAATCCAAATCCACTTAAAATAAGATTATAGGAAGTTCAAACAAAAATAACAGAGCAGTTCAAAAAAGAGCACTTAAAAGCGGATATTTCACCGTTAGTAAAAATAAAAAAAAGAGAAGTTCAAATATTAAAAATAGAGAAGTTCAAAAATCATAAAAAGGAACTTTCATTGTTTCTAAAATAAAAAACTCTAGAAGTTGAAATTAAAATAATGGACAATTCAATATTATCATAAAACTAGGATATTGTCTTTACTGAAATAAATAAACAAGGAAGTCCAAGTTACAAAAATATAGAAGTTTCATATTTATGACAAAACTCATATTTTCCTTATTACTAAAAATAAAATGAAGAAGTTCAAATTAAAAAAGGAGAAGTTCGATGGATATAGAAAAACTCAAATTCTTTCCATTTCTTGAAAAAATAAAAGTACAAAGTCTATTTTTTAAAAAATGTTTGATGCTTATTTAAAAACATATTTGTTTCTACGAATAAGACTAAGAAGTTCAAATTAAAATAAAAAGAGAAGTCCAAAGATTATGAAAAACTCAGATTTTTCTTGTTTCTAAAGTACAAAACGAAGTTCAAATTAAAAAAAGGAACAACTAAAAAAGGTTTAAAACTAGATTTTCCCCATTTCTAAAAAATTTAGAAGTTCAAATGAAAATAATGAAGTGGTTCGATGTTTATTTAGAAACTAAGATTTTACCGTTACTAAAATACTCAAATATCCCTTAGTATTGAAGAATCAACCATGACATTCAAATTCAAAAAAGATTTAGAAATAAAACCAGGAAGTCCATATTAAAAAGATGGAGAAGTTCGATGATTATAGAAAACTCAGATTTTCCTCTTTATTAAATAATGGAAACAAGAAGTTCAAAAATAAAATAATAAGAAGTTCAGCTATTTAAAAATAGAGCGCTTCAAAATTTCGTAAAAAATATTAAGAAAAAACCCAGGAAGTCCATATTAAAAAAATGGAGAAGTTCGATGATTATAGAAAATTCAGATTTCCCTCATTATTAAAGAATGGAAACAAGAAGTTCAAAAATAAAATAAAAAGAAGTTCAACTTTTTAAAAATAGAGCACTTCAAAATTTCATAAAAAAGATTTAAGAAAAAGTAGATTAATATTAATAAACTCATATATTTTCACGTAACCGAGAGAAGTTCAGATTGATAACTGCTAGAAGTTCACGTACTACACGGTGTGCATTTTGTATTAAAAAAAGAATGAAAAAGCAAAGGCTAAAACGTTTGTTGCTAGAAGTTCAAGTCCTCGGTCGGAGAAAGTTAAAAAAATTATTGTGAGAGGGGTTTGTACAAAAGGAATACCATTTGTGTAACACTAATAAATGGATGAGAAAATTACAAACGAAAATATGTCACAGAAGTTCAACGTGAAAACAGCAGGAAGTTCAACTACTACACTAAATGAATTTCAGATGAAAAACTTTTAAAACCATCGTGAGTATGAGAAAATAATCAACACGGGAAAGTTGCATGTTTACAGCAGCTTTCCATCGGTATATCACTCATTGGATTCCGGGGAGTGGATGAAGAACTACGAGTAGTGGATGGAGATCTGCGAGCAAAAAAAAGCACATCGAAAACAGAGTGAAGTTCAGGTAGATATGCTGAGAAGTTTAGGTTCTTCACGCGGTGCATTTTCGAAGAATCTGTTTCGCGATAGAGGCAGAACGAATGATCCCGCCGTTTTCGAAATTACTTGAAAACGGCTAAGAATCGGAGAAAACCATCAACATGAAAAAGTTTTGCATTTTCCGTAGCTTTTCAAAGGTATATTATTTGCCCAATTTTGATAAAGTTTGTAGAAATTACGGCGAAAATACGTTTTTCGCCATTTTCGAAACTGACTTAAAACCATAGAGAATTGGGAGAAACAATACATACCAAAAAGTTTCGCATTTGTTCAAGCTTTCTAACACCATATCATTTGCTGCATTCGGACGCATGGTTAAAAAATTAGCTCGAAAATACGAACTCGGTAGGACTTGGACCATTTTCTAAATTACTCTTAAACCATTCAAAATTAGAAAAAAACTTTCAAGATGAAAAAGTAGCGCATTTTCATAAGTTTTCCAACGCCATATTATATGCCTCCATTGGATTAGCTGTTTAGAAATGACATCGAAAAAACCAACTCAGCTGTTCGGTTTACAAAATTTTACATTTTTTCAAATTACTCTTTAACCATAGGGAATTAGAGAAAACTTTCAACATGTGGAAGGAGCGGTTTTGCAGCAGCTTTCCAATGCCATATTATATGCCTCATTCCGATAAACGGTTTAGAAATGCGATCGAAAATACGATTCATATTTTTTGTGCGAAGAAAAACGGTTTTCAAAACTGCTCTTAAACCGCTTATATTTTGCCAAAAAATTAAGTTGGGTCATGATATTGGTGTCCATAGCTTTCCAACGGTATATCGCAAGCCCCATTTGGGCAATGTTGGCGGAAGTTCAACCTAGTTCACAGGGAAGTTCAACGTACTACTACCGGGGCAGGTCAGGTCGTGATCAGAATAGTGTTTATGTATTTATTTATTTATTTATTTGGGCCTTTTCTCTTTTTTGTTGCCTCTTTTTTATTTTTTATTTTTGATCCGGAGTCTCATCCCGATTTGTGGGGGAATCATAGTCTCCATCATCCTTTCCTCACTGGGACAATGCTCTAATAATGATGATCATCACACTTTTATTTTCTTACAACTCAAGAATTACAACTCGATACTTAGAACAAGATATGACTCTATATGAGTGCCTCCGGCGATGTACCGAGATATGCAATGACTCATGAGTGACATGTATGAAAGAATTATGAACGGTGGCTTTGCCACAAATACAATGTTAACTACATGATCATGCAAAGCAATATGACAATGATGGAGCGTGTCATAGTAAACAGAACGGTGGAAAGTTGCATGGCAATACATCTCGGAATGGCTATGGAAATGCCATGATAGGTAGGTATGGTGGCTGTCTCGAGGAAGGTATATGGTGGGTGTATGATACCTGATACGTCTCCGTCGTATCTATAATTTTTGATTGTTCCATGCCAATATTATTCAACTTTCATATACTTTTTGGCAACTTTTTATATTATTTTTGGGACTAACATATTGATCCAGTGCCCAGTGCCAGTTCCTGTCTATTGCATGTTTTTGGTTTCGCAGAATATCAATATCAAACGGAGTCCAAACGGAATAAAAACGGACGGAGCTTATTTTTGGAAAATATGGAAAATTTGGAAGGAAAATCAACGCGAACCAGTGCCCGAGGTGGTCACGAGGGAGGGGCCCCCCTAGGGCGCGCCCCCTACCCTCGTGAGCCCACCGTAAGGCGGTTGACGCTCTTCTTTTGCCGTAAGAAAGCTAATATTCGGAAAAAAACTCACGGCAAAGGTTTCAGGCCAATCAAAGTTACGGATCTCCATATATATATATATACAAAATGGTGAAACAGAGCCAGGAGAGAACGCAGAAACAGAGAGAGACAGATAGACATATCCAATCTCGGAGGGGATCTCGCCCCTTCCACGCCATGGGAGCCAAGGACCAGAGGGGAAACCCTTCTCCCATCTAGGGAGGAGGTCAAGGAAGAATAAGAAGAAGGGGGGCCCTCTCCCCCTTGCTTCCGGTGGCGCCGGAGCGCTGTCGGGGCCATCATCATCACCGCCATCTTCACCAACAACTTCACCGCCATCATCACCAACTCTTCCCCCCTCTATGCAGCGGTGTAACCTCTCTCTTACCCGCTGAAATCTCTACTTAAACATGGTGCTCAATGCTATATATTATTTCCCAATGATGTATGGCTATCCTATGATGTTTGAGTAGATCTGTTTTGTCCTAATGGCTATTTGATGATCAAGATTGGTTTGAGTTGTATGTTTTATTATTGGTGTTGTCCTATGGTGCTCTCCGTGTCGTGCAAGCGTGAGGGATTCCCGCTGTAGGGTTTGCAATATGCTTATGATTTGCTTATGGTGGGTGGCGTGAGTGATAGAAGCACAGACCCGAGTAAGTAGGTTGTTTGCGTATGGGATAAAGGGGACTTGATACTTTAATGCTATGGTTGGGTTTTACCTTAATGAATATTTAGTAGTTGCGGATGCTTGCTAGAGTTCCAATCATAAGTGCATATGATCCAAGTAGAGAAAGTATGTTAGCTTATGCCTCTCCCTCAAATAAAATTGCAATAATGATTACCGGTCTAGTTATCAATTGCCTAGGGACAAATAACTTTCTTGTTGACAAAAGCTCTCTACTAAAACTAATTTAGTTGTGTCTATCTAAACAGCCCCTAGCTTTTATTTTCGTGTTCTCTACTTTCTTGCAAGCTTACCCAAAAACACCTACAAAGTACTTCTAGTTTCATACTTGTTCTAGGTAAAGCGAACATCAAGCGTGCGCAGAGTTGTATCGGTGGTCGATAGAACTTGAGGAAATATTTGTTCTACCTTTAGCTCCTCGTTGGGTTCGACACTCTTACTTATCGAAAGAGGCTACAATTGATCCCCTATACTTGTGGGTTATCAAGACCTTTTTCTGGCACCGTTGCCGGGGAGCAATAGCATGGGGTGAATATTCTCGTGTTTGCTTGTTTGCTTTATCACTAAGTAATTTTTATTTGCTGTTCTTAGTTGTTTTATATCTTTAGTTATGGGTAGGAAACGCAAAATACCAAAAAAATTAGTTGTACCTACTGAACCAATGGTTGAAGAACCACTCAAAATCTATCACACTGCTGAAGCTTATTACTTGGATCATCTTCGATCCCTATGTGCTCGTGCTGAAACCCCAACTAGCTTAGTTGAGGGAAAATCTTTATATGAGCATGCTTGTTATGTGCGACACCGAATATCTGAAAAAGGGAAAACTTTACTGGATCAAATTCATCGTTTGCAATGCTATGCTTGGAATTTATGTGAAATATATGATTATACTTGTTGTTCTGAAGACCCTAAGAAACACCTTCCCTACCAATGTTTGTTTAGTGATAATGGAATCGTATCCTCTTATGCTAAGGGTGTTTATAGTTACTATGATGTTCAACAAATTGAAGAATTTGTTGCTTTTAAGGGTGCTTACGAAATTGCTTCTTTTATTGAAAAGTATGATGCTACTCTTTACAAATCTGAAAATTTTGCCATATTTAAATATTGCTATGATAATTATGCTTCTAATGCCTATGTTGAACTATATATTGAGGACTACTCCGCAGTCCAAGAAGAGACTAATATTTTGCAGGAGTCTATGGAAGAAGAAATTGATGAAACTGTGAGCTCATTGGATGAAAAAGATGATGAGGAGAGCGAAGAACAAAAGGAGGAAGAGCGGATTAGCTACCCGTGCCCACCTTCTAATGAGAGTAACTCTTCAACGCATACATTGTTTAATTTCCCTTCGTGCTTACCGAAGGATGATTGCTATGATGACTGTTATGATCCCTTGGATTCTTTTGAAATATCCCTTTTTGATTATGCTTGTGGCCAAGATGCCAATATGAATTATGCTTATGGAGATGAACTTGCTATAGTTCCTTATGTTAAACATGAAATTGTTGCTATTGCACCCACGCATGATAGTCCTATTATCTTTTTGAATTCTCCCAACTACACTATATCGGAGAAGTTTGCCCTTATTAAGGATTATATTGATGGGTTGCCTTTTACCGTTACACATGATGATTTTGATGAATATAATATGCATGTTCTTGCTGCTCCTACTTGTAATTATTATGAGAGAGGAACTATATCTCCACCTCTCTATGTTTCCAATACGATAAAATTGCAAGAAACTGTTTATACTATGCATTTGCCTTTACTATGTGTGCATGAATTGTTCTTTTATGACATGCCGATGCATAGGAAGAGAGTTAGACTTCGTAATTGTATGATATATGTTACTTTGTGCTCACTACTAAATTACAAATCATTGTTAATTAAAATTGGCTTTGATATACCTTGGGATCCGAGTGGATTCATTACTTGAGCACTATATGCCTAGCTTAATGGCTTTAAAGAAAGCGTTGCCAAGGAGACAACCCGGAAGTTTTAGAGAGTCATTTATTTCTGTTGAGTGCTTTCATATAGTTTAAAAACAACAAAAATAAAGAGGGGAACCCAAAACTTTTTCTAAAAGAAAAGTGAAAGTGAGAGAAATGAGCATTGTGAATGTGGGGGACGTCCTTGAAATTTGTTCATGCCCATGGGAACTTTGCGAATCTCAATTACAGAAACCTTTCAAAAAAAATAATTATCCCCTTGTACAATTCCATTGTATTATAAAAATAATGTGCCAAGGTTTGCCTTTAGGATGTTTACATTTGCTTAATGGTTTGTACGGTGCAGGACAGAAACTTTGGCTGTAGTGCGCGAATTTAAATTTTTAGATGGAACTTCAAATGGTTCTGATTCTTTTTGCACTGTCTTCCTACACAAATTTTTTATTTTTCCTAATTTTGGTAGAATTTTTCAGTTACCAGAAGTATGGTGAATATTCAGATTATTACAGACTGTTCTGTTTTAGACAGATTCTGTTTTTGATGCATAGTTTGCTTGTTTTGATGAAACTGTCAATTTATATTAGTGGATTAAGCCATGAAAAAGTTATATTACAGTAGACACAATGAAAAAACAAAATATGAATTGGTTTGCAACAGTACTTAGAGTAGTGATTTGCTTTATTATATTAACGGATCTTACCGAGTTTTCTGTTGAAGTTTTGTGTGGATGAAGTGTTCGATGATTGAGAAGGTTTCGATTTGAGAAGAAGGAAGAGAGGCAAGAGCTCAAGCTTGGGGATGCCCGAGGCACCCCAAGTAAATATTCAAGGAGACTCAAGCGTCTAAGCTTGGGGATGCTGGGAATGCATCCCCTCTTTCTTCAACAAATATCGGTATGTTTTCAGATTTGTTTCGTTCATGCGATATGTGCAATCTTGGAGCGTCTTTTGCATTTAGGTTTTCATTTTTCCTTTATGCACCATGCTGGTATGATATGGTCCTTGGTTGATTTATAGAATGCTCATTGCACTTCACTTATATCTTTTGAGTATGGCTTTATAGAATGCTTCATGTGCTTCACTTATATCATTTGAAGTTTGCATTACCTGTTTCTCTTCACTTAGACAACTGCCATTTGTAGAATGCTCTTTTGCTTCACCTATACTTGTTAGAGCGTGGGTATATCTTTTGTAGAAAGAATTAAACTCTCTTGCTTCACTTATATCTGTTTAGAGAGATGACAGGAATTGGTCATTCACATGGTTAGTCATAAAATCCTACATAAAACTTGTAGATCACTGAATATGATATGTTTGATTCCTTGCAATAGTTTTGCGATATAAAGATGGTGATATTAGAGTCATGCTAGTGGGTAGTTGTGGATTGTATAAATACTTGTGTTGAGGTTTGTGATTCCCGTAGCATGCACGTATGGTGAACCGTTATGTAACAAAGTCGGAGCATGATTTATTTATTGATTGTCTTCCTTATGAGTGGCGGTCGGGGACGAGCGATGGTCTTTTCCTACCAATTTATCCCCCTAGGAGCATGCGCGTAGTACTTTGTTTCGATGACTACTAGATTTTTGCAATAAGTATGTGAGTTCTTTATGACTAATGTTGAGTCCATGGATTATACGCACTCTCACCCTCCACCATTGCTAGCCTCTCTAGTACTGCGCAACTTTCGCCGGTACCATAAACCCACCATATACCTTCCTCAAAACAGCCACCATACCTACCTATCATGGCATTTCCATAGCCATTCCGAGATATATTGCCATGCAACTTTCATCATCATCATATACATGACTTGAGCATTCATTGTCATATTGCTTTGCATGATCGTAAGATAGCTAGCATGATGTTTTCATGGCTTGTCTGTTTTTTGATGTCATTGCTACGCTAGATCATTGCACATCCCGGTACACCGCCGGAGGCATTCATATAGAGTCATATATTTGTTCTAGATATCGAGTTGTAATATTGAGTTGTAAGTAAATAAAAGTGTGATGATCATCATTATTAGAACATTGTCCCATGTGAGGTTATCAAAATAAAATTGGCCAAAGAAGCCCCCCAAAAAAGAGAGAGAGGCCAAAGAAGCCTAAAAAAATAAAAAGGAAAAAAAGAAAAAAAAATGAGAGAAAAAGAGAGAAGGGGCAATGTTACTATCCTTTTACCACACTTGTGCTTCAAAGTAGCACCATGTTCTTCATATAGAGAGTCTCTTGAGTTATCACTTTCATATATTAGTGGGAATTTTAATTATAGAACTTGGCTTGTATATTCCAACGATGGGCTTCCTCAAATGCCCTAGGTCTTCATGAGCAAGCAAGTTGGATGCACACCCACTTAGTTTCAGTTTGAGCTTTCATATACTTATAGCTCTAGTGCATCCGTTGCATGGAAATCCCTACTCCTCACATTGATATCTATTAATGGGCATCTCCATAGCCCGTTAATACGCCTAGTTGATGTGAGACTTTCTTCCTTTTTTTGTCTTCTCCACATAACCCCCATCATCATATTCTATTCCACCTATAGTGCTATGTCCATGGCTCACGCTCATGTATTGCGTGAAAGTTGAAAAGGTTTGAGAACGTCAAAAGTATGAAACAATTGCTTGGCTTGTCATCGGGGTTGTGCATGATGTGAATATTTTGTGTGGTGAAGATGGAGCATAGCCAGACTATATGATTTTGTAGGGATGAGCTTTCTTAGGCTATGTTATTTCAATAAGACATAATTGCTTGGTTGGTATGCTTGAAGTATTATTATTTTTATGTCAAAGGATAGACTATTGCTTTGAATCACTCGTCTTAATATTCATGCCATGATTAGACATATGATCAAGATTATGCTAGGTAGCATTCCACATCAAAAATTATCTTTTTTATCATTTACCTACTCGAGGATGAGCAGGAATTAATCTTGGGGATTCTGATACGTCTCCGTCGTATCTATAATTTTTTATTGTTCCATGCCAATATTATTCAAATTTCATATACTTTTTAGCAACTTTTTATATTATTTTTGGGACTAACATATTGATCCGGTGCCCAGTGCCAGTTCCTGTCTGTTGCATGTTTTTGGTTTCGCAGAATATCCATATCAAATGGAGTCCAAACGGGATAAAAATGGATGGAGCTTATTTTTGGAAAATATGGAAAATTCGGAAGGAAAATCAACGCGAACCAGTGCCTGAGGTGGTCACGAGGCAGGGGGGCACGCCCCCCCTAGGGCGCGCCCCCTACCTTCGTGAGCCCACCGTAAGGTGGTTGACGCTCTTCTTTTGCCGCAAGAAAGCTAATATTCGGAAGAAAAATCACGGTGAAGGTTTCAGGCCAATGGAGTTACGGATCTCCATATATATATACGAAACGGTGAAACAGAGCCAGGAGAGAACGCAGAAACAGAGAGAGACAGAGAGACATATCCAATCTCGGAGGGGCTCTCGCCCCTCCCACGCCATGGGAGCCAAGGACCAGAGGGGAAACCCTTCTCCCATCTAGGGAGGAGGTCAAGGAAGAAGAAGAAGAAGGGGGCCCTCTCCCCCTTGCTTCCGGTGGCGCCGGAGCGCTGCCGGGGCCATCATCATCATCGCCATCTTCACCAACAACTTCACCGCCATCATCACCAACTCTTCCCCCCTCTATGCAGCGGTGTAACCTCTCTCTTACCCGCTGAAATCTCTACTTAAACATGGTGCTCAACGCTATATATTATTTCCCAATGATGTATGTCTATCCTATGATGTTTGAGTAGATCTGTTTTGTCCTAATGGCTATTTGATGATCAAGATTGGTTTGAGTTGTATGTTTTATTATTGGTGTTGTCCTATGGTGCTCTCCGTGTCGCGCAAGCGTGAGGGATTCCCGCTGTAGGGTTTGCAATATGCTTATGATTTGCTTATGGTGGGTGGCGTGAGTGACAGAAGCACAAACCCGAGTAAGTAGGTTGTTTGCGTATGGGATAAAGGGGACTTGATACTTTAATGCTATGGTTGGGTTTTACCTTAATGAATCTTTAGTAGTTGCGGATGCTTGCTAGAGTTCCAATCATAAGTGCATATGATCCAAGTAGAGAAAGTATGTTATCTTATGCCTCTCCCTCAAATAAAATTGCAATAATGATTACCGGTCCAGTTATCGATTGCCTAGGGACAAATAACTTTCTTATTGACAAAAGCTCTCTACTAAAACTAATTTAGTTTTGTCTTTATCTAAACAGACCCTAGCTTTTATTTTCGTGTTCTCTACTTTCTTGCAAGCTTACCCAAAAACACCTACAAAGTACTTCTAGTTTCATACTTGTTCTAGGTAAAGCAAACGTCAAGCGTGCGTAGAGTTGTATCGGTGGTCGATAGAACTTGAGGAAATATTTGTTCTACCTTTAGCTCCTCGTTGGGTTCGACACTCTTAATTATCGAAAGAGGCTACAATTGATCCCCTATACTTGTGGGTTATCAAGACCTTTTTCTGGCACCGTTGCCGGGGAGCAATAGCGTGGGGTGAATATTCTCGTGTGTGCTTGTTTGCTTTATCACTAAGTAATTTTTATTTGCTGTTCTTAGTTGTTTTCTATCTTTAGTTATGGGTAGGAAACGCAAAATACCAAAAAAATTAGTTGTACCTACTAAACCAATGGTTGAAGAACCACCCAAAATCTATCACACTGCTGAAGCTTATTACTTGGATCATCTTCGATCCCTATGTGCTCGTCCTGAATCCTTGTCAAATCTTTGTTCCATAATATTATCTTGCCACTCCTTGTTCCATAATCCATCAAATCTTTACCCAAAACTTGAAAACTTCACAAGACAAAACTTAAAGTAGAAAATCTCGTGAGCTCCGTTAGCGAAAGAAAACAAAACACAACTTCAAGGTACTGTAATGAACTCATTCTTTATTTATATTGGTGTTAAACCTACTGTATTCCAACTTCTCTATGGTTTATAAACTATTTTACTAGCCATAGATTCATCAAAATAAGCAAACAACACACGAAAAATAGAATCTGTCAAAAACAGAACAATCTGTAGTAGTCTATAGCTAGTGCAAGATCTGGAACCCCAAAGATTCTAAAATAAATTTATGGATGTGAGTAATTTATCTATTAATCATCTTCAAAAAGAATTAACTAAATAGCACTTTCTAAATAAAAATGGCAGCAGTTCTCGTGAGCGCTAAAGTTTCTGTTTTTTACAGCAAGATTAACAAGACTTTCCCCAAGTCCTCTCAACGGTTCCACTTGGCACAAACACTAATTAAACACAAAAAACACAACCAAAACAGAGGATATATAAATTATTTATTGAATAACAGCAAGGAAAAAAAATGAGTTGTCTCCCAACAAGCGCTTTTCTTTAAAGCCTTATAGCTAGGCATAAGATTTCAACGATGCTCACATGAAAGACAAGAATTCAAGCACAAAGAGAGCATCATAAAACACGTGACAAACACATCTAAGTCTAACATACTTCCTATGCATAGGCATCTTATAGGCAAACAAATTATCAAGTTAAGCAAAAACTAGCACATGCAAGGAAGCGGAAAGAAACAATAGCAATCTCAACATAACGAGAGGTAATTTAGTAACATGGAAATTTCTACCACCATATTTTCCTCTCTCATAATAATTACATGTAGGATCATAAGCAAATTCAACAAAATAGCTATCACATAAAATATTTTCAACACGATCCACATGCATGCAAAGTTGACACTCTTCCAAAATATTGGGATTAACATTAACTAAAGTCATGACCTTTCCAAACCCACTTTCAATGTTATTGCAAACATTATAATCAATCTCATATTCATCATGGGGCTTAAATAAATTTTCAAGATCGTAAGAAGAATCACCCCAATCATGATCATTGCAACAAGTAGTAGGCACAGCAAAAATAGCATCCCCAACCTTAGGGTTTTGCATATTATAAGCACAATTGACATTAATAGAATTTATACTATCATCATTGCAATCATGCTTTCTATTCAAAGATCCATCATGAATCACACCATAAAGTACTTCATCACAATTTCCAGATTCACGAATTTCAAGCAAAACTTCATAAAGATAATCTAGTGCACAAAACTCACTAGCAATTGGTTCATCATAATTGGATCTCTTAAAAAGATTAGCAAGCGGATGAGGACCCATAGATGTTTAGGTTATCTGTTTAGTAATAAATAAACAACTATTCCAACCAAACGAGCAAATGAGCCAAGTAAGACATCATAGCAAATGGAAATACGAGCAGAAGAAGGGCAAATAAAACGGCAAGGGTGAAGTGCGGGAGAGGAAAATGAGAGGCAAATGACAAATAATGTAATGCGGGAGATAAGGGTTTGTGATGGGTACTTGGTATGTTGAATTTTGCGTAGACTCCCCGGCAACGGTGCCAGAAATCCTTCTTGCTACCTCTTGAGCACTCGTGTTGGTTTTCCCTTGAAGAGGAAAGGGTGGTGAAGCAAAGTAGCGTAAGTATTTCCCTCGGTTTTTTAGGACCAAGGTATCAATCCAGTTGGAGGCTACGCACGAGTCCCTCGCACCTACACAAAACAAATAAATTCTCGCAACCAACGTGATAAGGGGTTATCAATCCCTACACGGTCACTTACGAGAGTGAGATCTGATAGATATGATAAGATAATATTTTTGGTATTTTTATGATAAAGATGAAAAGTAAAATAAAAGGCAATGAAAATAACTAAGTATTGGAAGATTTAATATGATGAAGATAGACCCGGGGGCCGTAGGTTTCACTAGTGACTTCTCTCAAGAGCATAGGTATTTTACGGTGGGTGAACAATTACTGTTGAGCAATTGACAGAATTGAGCATAGTTATGAGAATATCTAGGTATGATCATGTATATAGGCATCACATCCAAGACAAGTAGACCGACTCCTACCTGCATCTACTACTATTACTCCACACATCGACCGCTATCCAGCATGCATCTAGAGTATTAAGTTCATAAGAACAGAGTAACGCCTTAAGCAAGATGACATGATGTAGAGGGATAAACTCATGCAATATGATGAAAACCCCATCTTGTTATCCTCGATGGCAACAATACAATACGTGCCTTGCTGCCCCTACTGTCACTGGGAAAGGACACCGCAAGATTGAACCCAAAGCTAAGCACTTCTCCCATTGCAAGAAAGATCAATCTAGTAGGCCAAACTAAACTGATAATTCGTAGAGACTTGCAAAGATAGCCAATCATACATAAAAGAATTCAGAGAAGATTCAAATATTGTTCATAGATAAACTTGATCATAAACCCACAATTCATCGGCCTCAACAAACACACCGCAAAAGAAGATTACATCGAATAGATCTCCACAAGAGAGGGGGAGAACTTTGTATTGAGATCCAAAAAGAGAGAAGAATCCATCTAGCTAATAACTATGGACCCGAAGGTCTGAGGTAAACTACTCACACTTCATCGAAGAGGCTATGGTGTTGATGTAGAAGCCCTCCATGATCGATGCCCCATCCGCCGGTGCTCTGGAACAGGCCCCAAGATGGGATCTCGTGGATACAAAAAGTTACGGCGGTGGAATTAGGGTTTTGGCTCCGTATCTGATCGTTTGGGGGTACATAGGTATATATAGGAGGAAGAAGTACGTCGGTGGAGCAACAGGGGGCCCACGAGGGTGGAGGGTGCGCCTGGGGGGGGGGGGGTAGGCGCGCCCCCCTCCCGGGGGGGGGGGGGGGGGCCGGGGGGGGGGGGGGGTAGGCGCGCCCCCTACCTCGTGGCCTCCCTGTTGGTTGCTTGACGTAGGTTCCAAGTCACCTGGATCTTATTCGTTCCAAAAATCACGTTCCCGAAGGTTTCATTCCGTTTGGACTCCGTTTGATATTCCTTTTCTTCAAAACCCTAAAATAGGCAAAAAAAACAGCAATTATGGGCTGGGCCTCCGGTTAATAGGTTAGTCCCAAAAATAATATAAAAGTGGATAATAAAGCCCAATAATGTCCAAAACAGAAGATAATATAGCATGGAGCAATCAAAAATTATAGATACGTTGGAGACGTATCAGTGGTGACTAGAGCCATCTGGCCAATTCTCCACCAAATCCCTTTACCAGGCGATCGCCCCCTCCCCGAGACCCGAGGCTCTCAGCACCATTTGGGAGATCCGACTCCCCCTGAAGATTAGAATTTTCTTGTGGCAATGGATCCGCGGCCGCCTTCCGTCCGGCGTGGAGGTCTTGAAGCGCAATGGCCCTGGCGACGGGCGTTGCCCGCTATGTGGGCCCGAAGAGGATTTAAACCATATCTTCTTCACATGTCTGTCCGCGGAGTTCTTCTGGAGCTGTTTCCACGAAATAGCGGGTGGCAATTGGGACCACAACAACTTCCCCGCTCTCTTTGCCAAACTTCAGGCATTAATACCCTCGTCTTGCCACATTAGGTGGTTGACCATCGGTGTGCTAGCCTGGACGTTGTGGACTGTTAGGAATAGGCTCGTGATTCAGCGTATACCTCTTCGTTGCGGTACTGACACTCTGTTCAAATGGTCTGGTTACTTGCAGCTTTGGCGACCGCTTAGCCATCCAAGGAAGAGAGACGCCATCACCTCCATCATTACCCAGCTTCGCGTGATGGCTCTCCGGATGGCTCCGCCACTTCCCCCACCACCACCGGAGCCGGATTAGATCTTCTCCGCGTCGTCGTCACCACCGTTTGTGTTGTTCGTGCATGTGTACCGGTGTGTTAGGCTTGTTGTACTGTGCCAACAGCTGAACCCGTTTGTTGTGTGTGTGCTTGTCTGTTAGACCTTGCATGCGGTGGCATTGTGTGTGTATGTGTTCGCGGTTGGTACTTTGTTGACTTTGTGATCGGTGGTTGCTTTATTTATAAAGTGGGGCGAAAGTCTTTTTCGGTAACAAGAGGTGATAGCAAAAGGAACACATCCAAATACAAAAAGATTTTGTTAACCAAGGATTGTTGGAATAGCTAGAAGTTATCTTATCATTTAACACTATACTACTTGAATATTCAAACTCAACAACATATTATTTCAGTAAGAAACAGTGTGTATTTTATATCATGTACTGACATACTGATCATCCCATGTGTCCGTTACTAGAAAGGCATAACCTGTTAAAAGCGAGATACTTCCACTTTAATTTGTTTAAATCGGGTTCACTATATGCTTATGATGATTGCAGTGTATTGCCTCTTGATGAAGTTTCGGAGCGAAAGAAACTTCAGGCTTTTTCTCCTGCTACTTCAAGCAGGCTCAACTTCATTGCTTATCGCGATTTTCAACTGGACTAACTTTGGTAGGATTTTCTTTCGTTGGTTATTATATCTCCGATGAAAGTTTTTGGTTCTAACGCGTTCTTTGTGCATGAAACTTATAGGAGACACTCTATTGGTTTCCTCCATTGAACTCTCCGTGATGTTTGTTTGCCTGGCCGTTTACACACTACGGAGCTTAGCGTAGACCAAGGGGGGCCATGCCCCCTTAGTTTTGGCATTCATTGAAGAGCATGCTAGCTTTTAGGCCTAATTAGTATTTCAACGAGTGATTAGCCCCTCCCGGCCTACTAATTTGTTCCCCTTTAGTCATGGCCCCCTCTTAAATTTTTCTCAAGATCTGCCATTGGGTTTACAGCTATTTTTTTTGTTGGTAAAGGCTATGCTTTCACCTACATGGCCCTATTTTTAGTCTCAACAATCCCCGCGATTCTCAGTCCTGATAGTCCAGGTAAACACTTATGCTTGATACTCTAAAATACTCAACAATAACAACATGTGGCAGATTGTTTAATTGAGTACTCCTTTCATATGTTCATGCCCATGAAGATGCAAGTTTGGCTCTTTTCAGTCGCTGCAGGAATTTTTATCATTACCAGCACCCTAAGGAACGGCAAGAAAATGTTGATTAGGCATACCAGTGGCAAGGGGATTACATGAGGCATTCTATTATATGGATATGTTGTCCGCAGATTCTTAGGACACGTGTCCTTTCTTTTCTTCTAGTGGAACTAAAGTACATTTGCATTCTATAGACTTGTCAAGTCATTGTATAGTAACTGAGTGACTTACAAGTTACAACAGTGTGATGTACTTATCAACTTGGTGGTGGTTGCTTTGTAATTTACCCTTTTTGTCAATGTAAACATAATGAGCATTCTATCCATTGCACGGGGTTAGGCTGTCCACACCTGATGCTTGTTCTGTTCTGCTGTGTCCGCGTGCTAGATTGTTTTTCCATGTTAGTACAATCTTCTGTTTGCTGGGAGTGTGGTGGTTCTGCTGGTATGTGCCATTCTATGGAAGCTGCTGTTGTTCTGGTGCGGCGTGGGCTGGCTTGTCGCATGTACCTGGGGAGTAAATTGCAGAAAGCCACCACTTTGAAGGCTAGATTTGTAGAAAACACCACGTTACATTTTTTGACAGAAAACACCATGTCTTGCATAATCTTTTTGCAAAATGCACTGATCGGCGGATTTGGCTCGATTGAGCATGTTTATGACAGATTGGGCCTGCTAGTCAGGCTGACATGTCACCGCCTAAGTAATGACGATGTTGACTAACGTTATCATCAATGTGTGGCCCTATGGGGTCCACCTATCATTGAAAGAAAAAATCTAGTGCTCGTCAACCTCCCACCACTGGACCAATTCGTCCAGATCCGCTGCTGCTCGACGCGTCCACCGAGCGCCGTGCCCGCTGCAGTCCACGAAGGAGTATATGCGTGAGCTGCAGCCTCCGCTCCTCCCGACGATGCAGACACATGAACTTGACGAGCGGACAGCGGCCCGAGCAAGGCTGAGCCTCTCCTGGCAATGGAGGAGGAGGAGCTATGGGGAAGGGGCAGCGAGACAGAAAGGAATGCGAGCAGCTGGTTGCGGTTGATGCCGACGGTGGTGCCAACGACGGTGGCGGGAGAGAGAGAGATGTGCGGGATTGTGAGAGAGAATGAGAGGAAAGAGAGAGACCGAACCCTAGTGTCTCCCCTAATTGAGGATGGAGCAGCAAATAGATGTAAGGCACGTGGCACTGGCCATGGAAATACCACTGGTGCCCTCGGCGGGGCATGGAAATTACAGGTGGTGACACGTGATATTTTCACTAAAGGGCGCACTATTCATTGCTACAACGTCGTTTTTTTATCCAACGGCTGAGCTCTTCCATGCGTGAGATCCAATGACCGAAAACGCATCAGGCAACTGAAACGGATGGCCGGAGTCGTCTAATCTCTATGGGCGTCCCGGAGCTCCCTTGATTCTTGTTTCTGGATAAGGGTATGCGTTTGTGCTGTGTTAAAAAAGTAGAAGAAACATCGTGGTGTAAGTGGAAACGCCTTTTATCACTTCATCAAATCTCGAGTGCCATCTATTGGATTGGAGTACTAATATTCGTTCACCAAACCTCATGAAATGAAACTCCTAAAAGCAGCAACAACTTTCCCAAACGAGTGAACCAATACCAAACCACGGGAAACAAAAGCGCACGAGGTTGAGATTTTGGTTTCGTTCGGGCAACAAACAGCTTGGCCAGCAAAACTTCCTTACATTAGCCCCTTTCTTGGACAAATTCTTTAGGTTAACCCTAGCTCGGCGAAAGCACAGCCAACGCTGCCACAAATGTGATGTGAGGTCGTTTTCTTCTCCGGTTTTAAACGCCATCGCCGCGCCCCAACGGTCGTCTCGGCGCAGGACGCGTGGAGCAGCGCCCGCTTCTAGAAACCAATGGGGTGCCGTACCGAGCAACGGCGGGGGGGCCCATGGCCGTGACCCGTCAGTGCGCCACAGCCCTGCGATCCTCCCATCGGGCGGTCCAGACCGCTGTACTCCGACCAGAGAGAGCGGCCGCGCCCACCGGCGGGCCTGCCGTGCATGTTTTAAAGAGGCACGCGTCTGAGCCAGGTGAAGCCATGCCCTGACCCGAGTGAGACGGGGACGGAGCAGACAGAGCCAAGTAAAAAAGCACCACCAGCTCTGCACCGCCGTGGAGCCGTCTCCCTCCGCCGCCGGAGCTGTAGCACCGCCGGTGAGTCCTGCTCCTTCTTCCTTTATCCCCTCCCTTCCTCGCCCGTCCGAATTCCGGATGGCATTGTTGTTTAAGCTTCAGCGAGCCGGTGACCTCATCGATCCATGGCTTGTGAATTCCGCAGAACTCGACTCGAGCTTAGTGAGAAGACCATTTTGCTTGCCGAGAGCAGCAGCGGCATTGGGTCTACGAGAGGGGATATGATCAAGATACAAGCGCCGGAGCTGTACAGAGACAGCGGCGCGTACGAGGCGAGGAAGGGGCAGTCGCTGAGGGCGCGCTACGTCTACGGGCTCATCTTCTTCGCCACCAACCTGCTGGCCTGGTTCATCAGGGACTACGGGGCCAAGCTGCTCGGCGGACTGCACCGTACGTTCACCCTCCGCATTTCCTTCCAAACCTTCTGCATTTGCCATCAACGATGGACGACACATTCTGAATCTGCTGTGCTCTGTACTGATCTGCTGTCTGCTGTGATCTTCAGATATCCCGGTCTGTGGAGCAGGGGACTCCAAATGCTTCCGCTCTGGAGGGGTGCTCCGGGTTAGCTTGGGTTGCTTCGTATCCTTGGTTTAAACTACAAAGTGGATAGGAATTCTTTTGTTTTGCACCTGAATTTCTGGCTGCAGTCTGCATACTGCCCTTTGAGTTTGTGTTCCTTTTGTTCACTTCCTTACATCAAGCGGCAGATATTTTTCTGGGTGATGTTTGCCACAACATTTGGAACACGCAAGCTCCAGGGAGTTCGTAATTCGTGGCATTCTGGATGCTGGACCCTCAAGTTTCTGGTGTATGCCGTGTCAATCGTCACCCCGTTTATCATCCCTAACATCTTCATCCAGCTCTATGGTAAGTTTCTTTTCGGCCCATAACTGTCACTTAGTTAACAGTAGTCACTTCTCTGCTCACTTGTGTGGTATGCCACATTGTAGTTGCTGCAAAGAGTGAATGGCATGGTTACCTTAATAGATGTGCACCAATGATACACTAAAAAATGTTGCCTCTCCTTCAGATGATAATCATCATATCTGCTACATTTCACCCAAAATAAGTTCATTTCGTTTCAGTGTACCATTGCAAAGGTGTTGTATTTGGAAACTGTAAATTTCTTACAAAGAGAGAAATAGTCAAACTTCCAATGGTACGTAGCCTTTTTTAGAACAAATTACCCAAACTAACCTCAAGGTGGAAATACAAAAAACGGGTTAAAACTTAAAAAGACGCTTGCATTATTTTTAAGAAGACTGAAATTCTATATGTAGATCGTTTGGTGAATGGTGAGCTTACAAATTTTGGGCAGGTAAAAGCGTCAATATGATATTTTATAAGAGAAAATAGGAGACATTCGGTGAAAAGCAACACCTTATTGCCTTTTGAATTTATTATATCAAGTCACATGTTGTTATTGTAAGGAAGGTATAGTCATTTTACTATGGTCAAACCCATTAACCCTAGTCAGAGACTCAGAGTGTTATAATGATCCCATTTCACTTTTTTTCAATGATAGTGCAGTAATTAGCATGTTTGCAATGATACATTGGCAATTCTCCCTTTTCTCTCAGCAATATATAAGAGAGGCTATGATTCAAGTGTCAGGGCCAAACCGGCAACTTACAGATCCTTTATTTGGAAACAAAAAAAATGAAAACATGACATGAAAACCAAGTTTAATTGATTCAGTAGCACTAGTTCCATTATAACTTTGCATCTGAGTAACAAGCCTAAACATTAGTGGGCTGAAGAAATCTACTCCATATCCTTTGCAGGTGAAATTGCTCGAATGGGTGCCGGGTAATTTTAATGATTCTTGTTTATATTACTGAGATTTGAGAAGTTTCAACCATTGCATATTGCAATTGTATTGAAATTTCCACTAAACTCACGTTGCATTACAGGTTTTAGTTAATTTATGTTTCGTATTCCTCCAGGATATTTCTCATTCTCCAGCTTATAAGCATGCTCCACCTCATATCATGGTGCAATAAACGTTGGATGCCAGCTCCTGGATCAAATCAATGGTACATAATTATTGAACGCTCGGACATTTAATTAGCTGTATTCTGGTGTCTCAATACTTCAACACAATGTTAAAACTATTTCAGGCCATGACAAGGATGATGTTTTGTGTGCTTTTCAGCGGCCTGTTCGGATTGTTCTTGTCAACTGTCTCCTTCATTGCCTCATTTGCCGGAATCCTCGTGCTATATATTATGTATGTTCCAAACTCATCATGTGTGTTCAACATCTTCACTATTATATGGACGGCAGTCCTTGTGAAGATAATGATGGCGGTGTCACTGCACTCAAAGGTACGAGAATATTGCAGCTCCAGGCCTCAACTTAGTTATAGAGTAGTTAGCGATACAGTATTCAACCGGGAACTTTTAAATTGAGATAAATGTTGACAAAAGAGAGGATTCAGAAAAAACATTGAAGTAGTATTAAGCATAACTAATAGGCAGATTTCAAATAAATGGCAAATGGTTGAAGTTACATGAACTTTGGGGCAAATGATCAGATGTCTCCCCTATCCCATCTCTTCCCATTACCACTCTAGAAACCTACTAAGTTCAGAACAACAGATCATTCCAATTGTATACTCTCTCCGTTCTAAAATAGATGACTCAACTTTGTACTAACTTTAGTACAAAGTTAGTATAAAGTTGGGTCATCTATTCTGGAACAGAGGGAGTACATTGGTGTGCCTGTGCTACTGTTCTACAACTGCAATCAATACTAGTGCCCTATTGCTGCAGTGCTGCACCTCTATGTTTAACCGATACCCAAAACTGTCCGTGTTCACTTGCTTTGCATTGCTTCAACCTTCATAATGTATATGATTTTAATTTACTTTGTTTGCTAAAAAGGTTAATGAGGGTCTTCTATCCTCTGGAATAATGGGCTCATATATTGTGTTCCTTTGTTGGTCTGCACTACACAGGTATTATCTTATTCTTAGATTTATATTCCCCATTTGCCCTTCTACTTAACATTGCATTTACGACTCATTTTCATGAATTGCAATGTGCAGCGAACCACGAACTGGAAAGTGCTACACTGAGATGAAAATTGGCAAGGATGGTAATTGGGCTACTATAATTGTAAGTGAAAAATGTTAGTTTCTAAACTATCACCTTGTTGCACTCTTGGGAGATTATTGTACCCTGAAATTAGCACCGAAATTTCACTGTACATTTTCTTGGTGTCAAGATTGAAGATTCCGAGCCTGCTCCACTAAGAAACAAAGATTCCCAGCCTGCAAAACTAGACCACCTCCTTTTCCAAAAAAAAAAAACTAAACCACCTAGCGCCTCACCTGAACTAATGAGAGGATCCTATTTGTTCAGCTTTATTAAGGGCCTACCGCAACTATGTCGGTGGTTCAGTCATACACATATCTTAGTGATGCGCATCATGTAGCATTGTAGGGGGTGGTGGGGTTCGCAACATATTTCCGATAGAGTGCACTCGCAATATATGTTAAGCAAGCATTTCACTGTTTTTTCTGGATGGGCATATCTTTTCTTTTAGTTCGTGCGAGTAAATGCAGTCTTGATGTTCTAATTAATCGCTTTGTGCTTTGCTAGAGCTTCATTATTGCGATTTGCTCCATTGTGTCGGCCACATTTTCTACTGGAATCAATAACAGATCCTTTCAAGTAAGTTCTAACTGTGAGTTTTCTGCATATAGTATTCAAGTTCTCAGTTGGTATGCAAATGATCGTTTCTTGGCACCTTATTTCATGCAAACAATCAGTTGTTCCACGCATCCATAGGTGGAGGGACCAACCTGGGCTTTGCCATTTTTCTTGATTATAAGCACCACTATGTGGAGCTCTTTTGCTAATTGCATCAAAAATACAGTTAGTTCATCAAGCAACCAATGTTGGGCTATTGGAACCTCCTTAATCAGTTATTCCAAGAATCAGAATTATAGTCTAGTACATAATACTCGTACTAAAGAAGAACCCACTCCCGTTCAAGGTCATGCAAATCTATGTTAGTAAAAAAAAATCTGAAAGAGAATTTTATTTAATACTAACTGTCATGAATCCCCTTAGTGTTGTACACATTACCCACGATACTAACAAAATGTTATATTTCCAGTTTCGAAGTGATGAGACCCGGTTGGAAGAGGATGTCCCCTACAGCTACGAGATTTTCCACATTGTGTTTGCGGTGGGGGCTATGTATTTTGCAATGCTATTCATAAGCTGGGAGCTTAACCATCCAATAACAAGAAAGTAAGTCGCATTGTGCAGAAATTTACCTATTGTCGATGCTTAATCGTCGATGCTCCATCTGTTACGAGATTTTCCTAATTTGAAGTGACAACATGCTTAATCGTCGATGCGGTTCTAATATAGTTGAGTTCTTGCCTTCAGTGGCATACTGCTTCATTGCCACATTCCATCTAGTAACATCCTCCCATTTCTCAAACAGATGGAGCATAGATGTTGGATGGGCAAGCACATGGGTAAAGATCATGAATGAATGGCTGGCATTTTGCATATACGGTAAGTCGCCATTTCCTGTTGTTTCCATGCAGCTCTGTTAACTGAAACATTTGCTTCCGCTTCACAAAACAGCTACCCCCTCTGTTCACTTTCAGTTTCAGTACACTACAAGCCAAGTTTTAGTGTGTTTGTTCACTCATTTCAGTTCGTATGTAGTCCATATTGAAATATCCAAAACATCTTATATTTGTGAACGGAGGGAGTAATTCTAAGGAATGTGGATCCTGTTTTTTTCGGAAACTGTCTGTCGCATTTGCAAATCCTCCTTCACTGTGAATTATTTACTTATTGTGCATGTGGTTGCAGAGGACATGGTCCGGGCTAGCATTGTTGCTGCAGTAAAACTGACGTTTTGTCCTCTGCACTCTGCAGTTTGGAGACTGATCTCCCCAGCCCTGTCGAGGAAACAACCTGCCAATGATGAAGAGTCTCCCTCCACAATATAGTATTGATGATAGCTAATTCTTTCTAACCATTTTTTTTGTAAGTCAATTCATATCTTCCGCATATATACGACAAAAAAAATGTCCGAGCATATTCTGTATGTTCTGTAAGTAACTAAAGTGACGTATTGTAGCCACACAATAGTGTGAAGTTTTGTATGAGTACTCAGACGTGTACTGCTAACCATAATCAAGGCCTGTGACTCCATCCAACTGCTCCCGAAATCAAATTCTTATTCCGATGGAGAATATTTAAAGAGTAGTACGTATATCTGTATAATGTTCTCACCCGCACCAACTACTTTGTTTTTTTAAGAACCCACACCAAGTACTGAAAGCAGAGAACGTTTCGAAAAGAAAATTTGAGGGGCAGAGAACGTTTCAAATGCTTGAATGGGTCTTGCTCAGGCCGAATTGTTCCATGGGCTCGTTGTGCGAAATGAGGGCCCATCTCAAGATGTTCCATTTTTCTCTCAACCGGCATAGCCATAATACGATTAAATTGCACAAAACCACCACTTTGAAGGCAAGGTTTGCGAAAACCACTACAATACATTTTTTTTTTTGCAGAAAACACCATCTCTTCCGTAATCTTTTTGCAGAAAGCACTGATCGGCGGATCGGGGTCAGTTAAGCTTGTTTATGACAGGTGGGGCCCTTTTTTTGCGTACGTGGCATCGTCGGCCGTCCCGACAGCCGTTAGACGGCGTCGTATGCCTCTGTTTGATGGACCGGTCAAAAGACCGGTCGGTGCTGCCCCCACTCCCCACTCCCCACTCTGTCTTGCTGCTCTCTCGCTCACTCCTCCTCTGTCTTGCTCCTCTGCTTTGCTCGCCGCACCCGCAGCCGCGTCGCCGCGCCCCCGCCGCGTCGCCATGGTGTCCTGGAGCGATGGGTCCGATAGCAGCGAGCACACCGTGGAGTACGTCAGCTCTGGTTCTGACGACGGCAGAATTAAGGTATCTGGTATTCCTATGCACTACAGATCCCTGCTACCACTGAAGACTCTGATTTCGCGGGACCTGAAACGGAGTTGCTTATTCTCTGCAATGAACATGGGAAGGCCGCAGAAAGGCGTGTTGCTTTCGAAGGAATCCACACTGGCAGGAGGTTTCTTTGCTGTGCTGAGAAGGTATATTGTGATTTGTTTTCTATGAATCTGCCTTTGTTTGTGTTGTGCCTTTGTTTTCTCTGGATCTGTACTGTGGTGGCAGGCATTGCAGTTTAGTGTTAGGTTTAGTTGTATTGTTTAGTTAGGAAAGTGGATCAGAAGCAATTGCTTACTCTGGCAGCATCTTTTCCCCTTGGTCTGGCAACATTGTTAAGTTAGGTCACTTTGTTTAGTGTAGCATGCTATAAATAATTTAAGACAGAATATGCATGGGTTACTGGAGCAGGACAGAGGATGCAACTTGTTTAGTATGACATGTTAGGTCATTTGATTGATTATGTTTACTTTATAGCAGGACAACATTGCTTAAGTAGCATGAGGACATGTTTAAGTAGCAAGCTCAAGCTCTGAATTTGATGATAGTAATTAAATAGTGTTGCTTGGAAGCATTCTAATGTTTTTGTTTATATTAATTCTGATTTTGTTCAGGAAGGTAGAAACTGTGGATTAGTTGAATGGATTGATCTAGCTTGGCCCAACACCCTTGAGAATGCATTAGCCAAGTTATGGTTTATGTATGAACAAAGTAGGAGAGACAGGACCGAGGAAAATCTTTTGCATTCATTTGCTGTTCATGACTTGACACAAGAGAAGAAGAAGCTACAAGAGAGCTATGAGAAGTTGGTTGAAGATGTGAATGGACTTTTGGATGCTCAGGAAAGGAGGGCAGAGGTAGAAAGGAAAGATCTTGAAACCAACAAGCTTCAGGAGAAGTATGACATGGTTAAGAACCTAGCAGTTGCTCAAGAAAATGTCATTAGGAACATGAAGCTCAAGCTAGCTGAAGAGAGGAAGAACTTGCAGAACCACATTGATGAGTTGAAGAAGACAGTTGAAGAGAGCAATGTGAAGCTGCAGGGAGTGAAGGCCATCATAAATGGATAAGCAGGTGGTTCTGGAAGAGAAGAATGGGCAATATCATTTGGCATTTGCTGACCTTTTGCAGAGTGTGGTTTGGCATTTGCTGTAATGATGGTAGATTAAATTCTCTGAACTATGAGTACTTCTGAACTATGGTGATGTAATGTAGTAATCTTCAACTATGATTATGTATGGATTTGAACTATTGCGAAATGTGGTGGTATTTGGAGGTGCTGAATGTGATCTTAAGTAAGATGCTTGCAAATTGATGATTGTGATCTTAAGTATGTTTCTGTGCAACTGGTGTTTTTTATCGACCTCGAGGCATCAAGTAGGATCACTTAGGTTTATTGGCTTTTTATCGACCCTGAGGCATCAACTAGGCTCAATTAGGTTTTTTGGCTTTTTATGGACCCCGAGGCATCAACTAGGCTCACTTACTGTTTTTTGGCTTTTTATCGACCTCGAGGCATCAAGTAGGCTCACTTAGGGTTTTTTGGCTTTTTATCGACCTCGAGGCATCAACTAGGCTCACTTAGGGTTTTTTGGCTTTTTATCGACCTCGAGGCTTCAACTAGGCTCACTTAGGGTTTTTAGGCTTTTTATCGACCTCGAGGCATCAACTAGGCTCACTTAGGGTTTTTAGGCTTTTTATCGACCTCGAGGCATCAACTAGGCTCACTTAGGGTTTTTAGGCTTTTTATCGACCTCGAGGCATCAAGTAAGCTTTTTTGGCTTTTTATCGACGTCAAGGCATCAAGTAGGCTCACTTAGGTTTATTGGCTTTTTATCGACCCCGAGGCATCAACTAGGCTCAATTACTGTTTTTTGGCTTTTTATCGACCTCTAGGCATCAAGTAGGCTCACTTAGGGTTTTTTGGCTTTTTATCGACCTCGAGGCATCAACTAGGCTCACTTAGGGTTTTTTTTTGGCTTTTTATCGACCTCGAGGCATCAACTAGGCTCACTTAGGGTTTTTTGGCTTTTTATCAACCTCGAGGCATCAAGTAAGCTTTTTGGCTTTTTATCGACGTTGAGGCATGAAGACTAGCATCACAAGGGTAAGTTATGGGTTTCTGGCTTCTTGGTCATTGGCACAACATTATCATCACAAGAGTAGCACCATCATCATAACTAGAGTAGCACTAGATTAGTTCATCATCCCAGTTGATCATCACAGGACTACTAGAATGCCATAGTTTGACAGAAGGATCATAACAGTACCAGAACCTAAGTTGGCCATTACAGTACCAGAACATAACTTGATGATCACTTGGTCATCAAAATAGAAGCAATATCATTGTTGGGGAATGTAGTGATTTCAAAAAAATTCCTACGCACACGCAAGATCATGGTGATGCATAGCAACGAGAGGGGAGAGTGTTGTCTACGTACCCTCGTAGACCGAAGCGGAAGCGTTAACGCAACATAGAGGAGGTAGTCGTATGTCTTCCCGGTCCAACCGATCCAAGCACTGTTACTCCGGCACCTCTGAGTTCTTGGCACACGTTCAGCTCGATGACGCACCCCGGGCTCCGATCCAGCAAAGCTTCGGGGAGGAGTTCCGTCAGCACGACGGCGTGGTGACGATCTTGATGTTCAACCGTCGCAGGGCTTCGCCTAAGCACCGCTACAATATGACCGAGGTGGAATATGGTGGAGGGGGGCACCGCACACGGCTAAGGAACGATCACGAAGATCAACTTCTGTGTCCTAGGGTGCCCCCTTGCCCCGTATATAAAGGAGCCAAGGGGAGGGGGCGGCCGACCAAGGAGGGCGCGCCAAGGGGGAGTCCTACTCCCACCGGGAGTAGGACTCCCTTCTTTCCTAGTTGGAGAAGGAGAAGTGGGAAAGAGGAAGAAGAGGGAAAGGAAAGGGGGCGCCGCCCCCCTCTCCTTGTCCTATTCGGACTAGGGAGGGGAGGGGCGCGCGGCCACCTCTTGCCTCCTTTCCTCTTCTCCCTTAGGGCCCATGTAGGCCCAATAACCCCCGGGGGGGTTCCGGTAACCCCTCGGTACTCCGGTAAAATCCCGATTTTACCCGGAACGATTCCGATATCCAAATATAGGGTTCCAATATATCGATATTTATGTCTCGACCATTTCGAGACTCCTCGTCATGTCCATGATCACATCCGGGACTCCGAACAACCTTCGGTACATCAAAATACATAAACTCATAATGAAACTGTCATCGTAACGTTAAGCGTGCGGACCCTACGGTTCGAGAACAATGTAGACATGACCGAGACACGTCTCCGATCAATAACCAATAGCGGAACCTGGATGTTCATATTGGTTCCTACATATTCTACGAAGATCTTTATCGGTCAGACCGCATAACAACATACGTTGTTCCCTTTGTCATCGGTATGTTACTTGCCCGAGATTCGATCGTCGATATCTCAATACCTAGTTCAATCTCGTTACTGGCAAGTCTCTTTACTCGTTCCGTAATACATCATCTCACAACTAACTCATTAGTTGCAATGCTTGCAAGGCTTATGTGATGTGCATTACCGAGAGGGCCCAGAGATACCTCTCCGACAATCGGAGTGACAAATCCTAATCTCGAAATACGCCAACCCAACATGTACCTTTGGAGACACCTGTAGAGCACCTTTATAATCACCCAGTTACGTTGTGACGTTTGGTAGCACACAAAGTGTTCCTCCGGCAAACGGGAGTTGCATAATCTCATAGTCATAGGAACATGTATAAGTCATGAAGAAAGCAATAGCAACATACTAAACGATCGGGTGCTAAGCTAATGGAATGGGTCATGTCAATCAGATCATTCACCTAATGATGTGATCCCATTGATCAAATAACAACTCTTTGTCCATGGTTAGGAAACATAACCATCTTTGATTAACGAGCTAGTCAAGTAGAGGCATACTAGTGACACTTTGTTTGTCTATGTACTCACACATGTATTATGTTTCCGGTTAATGCAATTCTAGCATGAATAATAAACATTTATCATGATATAAGGAAATAAATAATAACTTTATTATTGCCTCTAGGGCATATTTCCTTCAGTCTCCCACTTGCACTAGAGTTAATAATCTAGATTACACAGTAATGATTTTAACACCCATGGAGCCTTGGTGCTGATCATGTTTTGCTCATGGAAGAGGCTTAGTCAACGGGTCTGCTACATTCAGATCCGTATGTATCTTGCAAATCTCTATGTCTCCCACCTGAACTAGATCCCGGATGGAATTGAAGCGTCTCTTGATGTGCTTGGTTCTCTTGTGAAATCTGGATTCCTTTGCCAAGGCAATTGCACCAGTATTGTCACAAAATATTTTCATTGGACCCGATGCACTAGGTATGACACCTAGATCGGATATGAACTCCTTCATCCAGACTCCTTCGTTTGCTGCTTCCCAAGCAGCTATGTATTCCGCTTCACACGTAGATCCCGCCACGACGCTTTGTTTAGAACTGCACCAACTGACAGCTCCACCGTTTAATGTAAACACGTATCCGGTTTGCGATTTAGAATCGTCCGGATCAGTGTCAAAGCTTGCATCAACGTAACCATTTACGATGAGCTCTTTGTCACCTCCATAAACGACAAACATATCCTTAGTCCTTTTCAGGTATTTCAGGATGTTCTTGACCGTTGTCCAGTGATCCACTCCTGGATTACTTTGGTACCTCCCTGCTAGACTTATAGCAAGGCACACATCAGGTCTGGTACACAGCATTGCATACATGATAGAGCCTATGGCTGAAGCATAGGGAACATCTTTCATTTTCTCTCTATCTTCTGCAGTGGTCGGGCATTGAGTCTTACTCAACTTCACACCTTGTAACACAGGCAAGAACCCTTTCTATGCTTGATCCATTTTGAACTTCTTCAAAACTTTGTCAAGGTATGTGCTTTGTGAAAGTCCAATTAAGCGTTTTGATCTATCTCTATGGATCTTAATGCTAATATGTAAGCAGCTTCACCGAGGTCTTTCATTGAAAAACTCTTATTCAAGTATCCCTTTATGCTATCCAGAAATTCTATATCATTTCCAATTAATAATATGTCATCCACATATAATATCAAAAATGCTACAGAGCTCCCACTCACTTTCTTGTAAATACAGGCTTCTCCAAAAGTCTGTATAAAACCAAATGCTTTGATCACACTATCAAAGCGTTTATTCCAACTCCGAGAGGCTTGCACCAGTCCATAAATGGATCACTAGAGCTTGCACACTTTGTTAGCTCCTTTTGGATCGATAAAACCTTCTGGTTGCATCATATACAACTCTTCTTCCAGAAATCCATTCAGAAATGCAGTTTTGACATCCATTTGCCAAATTTTATAATCATAAAATGCGGCAATTGCTAACATGATTCGGACAGACTTAAGCATCGCTACGGGTGAGAAGGTCTCATCGTAGTCAACCCCTTGAACTTGTTGAAAACCTTTTGCAACAAGTCGAGCTTTGTAGACAGTAATATTACTGTCAGCGTAAGTCTTCTTCTTGAAGATCCACTTATTCTCAATTGCTTGCCGATCATCGGGCAAGTCAACCAAAGTCCACACTTTGTTCTCATACATGGATCCCATCTCAGATTTCATGGCTTCAAGCCATTTCACAGAATCTGGGCTCACCATCGCTTCTTCATAGTTCGTAGGTTCATCATGATCTAATAGCATGACTTCCAGAACAGGATTACCGTACCACTCTGGTGCGGATCTTACTCTGTTTGATCTACGAGGTTCAGTAGTAACTTGATCTGAAGTTCTATGATCATCATCATTAACTTCCTCACTAATTGATTTAGGTGTCACAGAAACCGGTTTCTGTGATGTACTACTTTCCAATAAGGGAGTAGGTACAGTTACCTCATCAAGTTCTACTTTCCTCCCACTCACTTCTTTCGAGAGAAACTCCTTCTCTAGAAAGGATCCATTTTTAGCAACGAATGTCTTGCCTTCGGATCTGTGATAGAAGGTGTACCCAACAGTCTCCTTTGGGTATCCTATGAAGACACATTTCTCCGATTTGGGTTCGAGCTTATAAGGTTGAAGCTTTTTCACATAAGCATCACAGCCCCAAACTTTAAGAAACGACAACTTTGGTTTCTTACCAAACCATAGTTCATAAGGCGTCGTCTCAACGGATTTTGATGGTGCCCTATTTAACGTGAATGCAGCCGTCTCTAAAGCATAACCCCAAAACGATAGCGGTAAATCTGTAAGAGACATCATAGATCGCACCATATCAAGTAAAGTACGATTACGACGTTCCGACATACCATTACGCTGTGGTGTTCCGGGTGGCGTGAGTTGCGATACTATTCCACATTGTTTCAAATGTACACCAAACTCATAACTCAAATATTCTCCTCCAAGATCAGATCGTAGGAATTTTATTTTCTTGTTACGATGATTTTCAACTTCACTCTGAAATTCTTTGAACTTTTCAAACGTTTCAGACTTGTGTTTCATTAAGTAGATATACCCATATCTGCTTAAGTCATTTGTGAAGGTGAGAAAATAATGATATCCGCCACGAGCCTCAACATTCATCAGACCACATACATCTGTATGTATGATTTCCAACAAATCTGTTGCTCTCTCCATAGTACCGGAGAATGGCGTTTTAGTCATCTTGCCCATGAGGCACGGTTCGCAAGTACCAAGTGATTCATGATCAAGTGGTTCCAAAAGTCCATCAATATGGAGTTTCTTCATGCGCTTTACACCGATATGACCTAAACGGCAGTGCCACAAATAAGTTGCACTATCATTATCAACTCTGCATCTTTTGGCTTCAACATTATGAATATGTGTATCACTACTATCGAGATTCATCAAGAATAGACCACTCTTCAAGGGTGCATGACCATAAAAGATATTATTCATATAAATAGAACAACCATTATTCTCTGATTTAAATGAATAACAGTCTCGCATCAAACAAGATCCAGATATAATGTTCATGCTCAACGCTGGCACCAAATAACAATTATTTAGGTCTAATACTAATCCCGAAGGTAGATATAGAGGTAGCGTGCCGACCGTGATCACATCGACTTTGGAACCATTTCCCACGCGCATCGTCACCTCGTCCTTTGCCAGTGTTCGCTTAATCCGTAGTCCCTGTTTCGAGTTGCAAATATTAGCAACAGAACTAGTATCAAATACCCAGGTGCTACTGCGAGCTCTAGTAAGGTACACATCAATAACATGTATATCACATATACCTTTGTTCACCTTGCCATCCTTCTTATCCGCCAAATACTTGGGGCAGTTCCGCTTCCAGTGACCAGTCTTCTTACAGTAGAAGCACTCAGTTTCAGGCTTAGGTCCAGACTTGGGTTTCTTCTCCTGAGCAGCAACTTGCTTGCTGTTCTTCTTGAAGTTCCCTTTCTTCTTTCCTTTGCCCTTTTTCTCGAAACTAGTGGTATTGTTGACCATCAACACTTGATGCTCCTTCTTGATTTCTACCTCCGCAGCCTTTAGCATTGCGAAGAGCTCGGGAATTGTCTTATCCATCCCTTGCATATTATAGTTCATCACGAAGCTCTTGTAGCTAGGTGTAGTGATTGGTGAATTCTGTCAATGATGCAATCATCTGGAAGATTAACTCCCATTTGAATCAAGTGATTATTATACCCAGACATTTTGAGTATATGCTCACTGACAGAACTGTTCTCCTCCATCTTGCAGCTATAGAACTTATTGGAGACTTCATATCTCTCAATCCGGGAATTTGCTTGAAATATTAACTTCAACTCCTGGAACATCTCATATGCTCCATGACGTTCAAAACGTCGTTGAAGTCCCGATTCTAAGCCGTAAAGCATGGCACACTGAACTATCGAGTAGTCATCAGCTTTGCTCTGCCAGAAGTTCATAACATCTGGTGTTGCTCCAGCAGCAGGCCTGGCACCCAGCGGTGCTTCTAGGACGTAATTCTTCTATGCAGCAATGAGGATAATCCTCAAGTTACGGACCCAGTCCGTGTAATTGCTACCATCATCTTTCAACTTTGCTTTCTCAAGGAACGCACTAAAATTCAACGGAACAACAGCACGGGCCATCTATCTACAATCAAACATAAACAAGCAAGATACTATCAGGTACTAAGTTCATGATAAATTTAGGTTCAATTACTTAAGAACTCCCACTTAGATAGACATCCCTCTAATCATCTAAGTGATCACATGATCCAAATCAACTAAACCATAACCGATCATCACGTGAAATGGAGTAGTTTTCAATGGTGAACATCGCTATGTTGATCATATCTACTATATGATTCACGCTCGACCTTTCGGTCTCAGTGTTCCGAGGCCATATCTGCATATGCTAGGCTCGTCAAGTTTAACCTGAGTATTCTGCGTGTGCAAAACTGGCTTGCACCCGTTGTAGATGGACGTAGAGCTTATCACACCCGATCATCACGTGGTGTCTGGGCACGACGAACTTTGGCAACGGTGCATACTCAAGGAGAACACTTTTTATCTTGAAATTTAGTGAGAGATCATCTTATAATGCTACCGTCACTCAAAGCAAGATAAGATGCATAAAAGATAAACATCGCATGCAATCAATATAAGTGATATGATATGGCCATCATCATCTTGTGCTTGTGATCTCCATCTCCGAAGCACCGTCATGATCACCATCGTCACCGGCGCGACACCTTGATCTCCATCGTAGCATCGTTGTCGTCTCGCTAATCTTATGCTTCTACGACTATCGCTACCGCTTAGTGATAAAGTAAAGCATTACAGGGCGATTGCATTGCATACAATAAAGCGACAACCATATGGCTCCTGCCAGTTGCCGATAACTTGGTTACAAAACATGATCATCTCATACAATAAAATTTAGCATCATGCCTTGACCATATCACATCACAACATGCCCTGCAAAAACAAGTTAGACGTCCTCTACTTTGTTGTTGCAAGTTTTACGTGGCTGCTACGGGCTTAAGCAAGAACCAATCTTACCTATGCATCAAAACCACAACGATAGTTTGTCAAGTTGGTGCTGTTTTAACCTTCGCAAGGACCGGGCGTAGCCACACTCGGTTCAACTAAAGTTGGAGAAACTGACACCCACCAGCCACCTGTGTGCAAAGCACGGTGGTAGAACCAGTCTCGCGTAAGCGTACGCGTAATGTCGGTCCGGGCCGCTTCATCCAACAATACCGCCGAACCAAAGTATGACATGCTGGTAAGCAGTATGACTTATATCTCCCACAACTCACTTGTGTTCTACTCGTGCATATAACATCAAACCATAAAACCTAGGCTCGGATGCCACTGTTGGGGAACGTAGTAATTTCAAAAAAATTCCTACGCACACGCAAGATCATGGTGATGCATAGCAACGAGAGGGGAGAGTGTTGTCTACGTACCCTCGTAGACCGAAGCAGAAGCGTTAACGCAACGTAGAGGAAGTAGTCGTACGTCTTCCCGGTCCAACCGATCCAAGCACCGTTACTCCGGCACCTCCGAGTTCTTGGCACACGTTCAGCTCGATGACGCACCCCGGGCTCCGATCCAGCAAAGCTTCGGGGAGGAGTTCCGTCAGCACGACGGCGTGGTGACGATCTTGATATTCAATCGTCGCAGGGCTTCGCCTAAGCACCGCTACAATATGACCGAGGTGGAATATGGTGGAGGGGGGCACCGCACACGGCTAAGGAACGATCACGAAGATCAACTTCTGTGTCCTAGGGTGCCCCCTTGCCCCCGTATATAAAGGAGCCAAGGGGAGGGGGCGGCCGACCAAGGAGGGCGCGCCAAGGGGGAGTCCTACTCCCACCGGGAGTAGGACTCCCTTCTTTCCTAGTTGGAGAAGGAGAAGTGGGAAAGAGGAAGAAGAGGGAAAGGAAAGGGGGGGCGCCGCCCCCCTCTCCTTGTCCTATTCGGACTAGGGAGGGGAGGGGCGCGCGGACACCTCTTGCCTCCTTTCCTCTTCTCCCTTAGGGCCCATGTAGGCCCAATAACCCCCGGGGGGTTCCGGTAACCCCTCGGTACTCCGGTAAAATCCCGATTTTACCCGGAACGATTCCGATATCCAAATATAGGCTTCCAATATATCGATCTTTATGTCTCGACCATTTCGAGACTCCTCATCATGTCCATGATCACATCCGGGACTCCGAACAACCTTCGGTACACCAAAATACATAAACTCATATTGAAACTATCATCGTAACGTTAAGCGTGCGGACCCTACGGTTCGAGAACAATGTAGACATGACCAAGACACGTCTCCGGTCAATAACCAATAGCGGAACCTGGATGTTCATATTGGTTCCTACATATTCTACGAAGATCTTTATCGGTCAGACCGCATAACAACATACGTTGTTCCCTTTTTCATCGGTATGTTACTTGCCCGAGATTCGATCGTCGGTATCTCAATACCTAGTTCAATCTCGTTACCGGCAAGTCTCTTTACTCATTCCGTAATACATCATCTCACAACTAACTCATTAGTTGCAATGCTTGCAAGACTTATGTGATGTGCATTACCGAGAGGGCCCAGAGATACCTCTCCGACAATCAGAGTGACAAATCCTAATCTCGAAATACGCCAACCCAACATGTACCTTTGGAGACACCTGTAGAGCACCTTTATAATCACCCAGTTACGTTGTGACGTTTGGTAGCACACAAAGTGTTCCTTCGGCAAACGGGAGTTGCATAATCTCATAGCCATAGGAACATGTATAAGTCATGAAGAAAGCAATAGCAACATACTAAACGATCGGGTGCTAAGCTAATGGAATGGGTCATGTCAATCAGATCATTCACCTAATGATGTGATCCCGTTGATCAAATAACAACTCTTTGTCCATGGTTAGGAAACATAACCATCTTTGATTAACGAGCTAGTCAAGTAGAGGCATACTAGTGACACTTTGTTTGTCTATGTATTCACACATGTATTATGTTTCCGGTTAATACAATTCTAGCATGAATAATAAACATTTATCATGATATAAGGAAATAAATAATAACTTTATTATTGCCTCTAGGGCATATTTCCTTCAATCACAACATGATAAAGCATAGTTTGGATCACAACATCAATCCCATGCTGCACCAGAAGCAGTCAGGTAGTCCTTTATCTTCTGGGTTGGCTTTCTGACTCTCTGGGAACCACTGTTTGGTCTTGGAGGCAAGAAAGCTGCCCTTGCTCCCTTTGCAGCAGTTGAAGCTCTAGTTTGTGGAGCCTTACCCTTTGCAGAAGCAGTAGCAGTTCTTGTTGATGGTGTAGTGGTAGTAGATGGAGTCCTCCTTGCTGGTGTTGTTGCAGTGGCAGTAGAAGCAGTCCTCCTTTCTGGTGCTGGTGCAGTGGCAGTAGAAGCAGTCCTCCTTGCTGGTGCTGGTGCAGTGGCAGTAGAAGCAGTCCTCCTTGCTGGTGCTGGTGTAGTGGCAGTAGATGCAGCCCTTCTTGCTGGTGCAGCAGAGGAGGCAGCAGTAGAAGCATCAGGTGGGTAAGAAGAGCTGCTTGGCTGCAAAAAGAACACAAGTAATTCAGCATTTTTGTTACAAGCATAGAGAACACAAGTAAGTTAGCATGTTTTGCATTGTTTGTACCTCATGTATGTTCTTTCTCATGGCTAGTGCAGGCTTCAAAGGAACATGGCAGTTTGTGTACCTATGGCCAACTTTGCTGCAATTGGAACAAGTGATTGAGGCCATCCTTGAAGTGTCCTTTGGAGCTGGCTTCTCATGTCTGCCATTTCTTCTCTTAGTTTGTGCTCTACCTTTGTGTTCTTTGAAGACTGGAGGGTCAATGTCCCTACTGTCTGTCTTTGGCCACATGTCAGGGCCAGGTACTGGATAGATTATGGGACTGTATGCAGCCTTGTACATTAGTTTTTTTGAAAAATCATGAACAAAGTCCTCTGGCTGTAGCTTAGCTTTGTGAATGGCAGAGACAACATGATGGCAAGGCACTGTTGTCATATCCCACTTCCTACACCCACAAATCTTTTTCTGCAGGTTAACAGCATATGTTTTCTCTGCACTTGTCACTTGGTAAAGATGTGGTCCAGCAATCAAGGATTGGCAGTTCCTAGACCACTTCTTTGCTTCTTCTAGTTTCTCTGCATATGTAGGACAAATCTCCCATTTGACAGTATCAACTTTTGCTCTATTTGCATTGAATTTGACCATCAACTTTGTCCTAATTCCATCAATCATGATCCTTATTGGCTTAGCCCTAACATCTAGGACCCACCTATTGAAAACCTCACTTAGATTGTTAACAACTAAGTCAGTCTTGCAGTTCACATCCATGGCATGTCTGGCCCAAGTGTGTTTGGGTATTTTGCTAAGCCACACCCAAGCTGCTTCACACTCTGACTGTAACTCATCCATTGCAACTTGAAAACCATGTTCAGTATATGAGTAACTTGCTGCATCCATGTATTTTTTTTTAATTCTGGCCCTCTAAACCCAGCAATCTGAAAGTTCTGCTAGATATGCCTAAGGCAAAACCTTTGTGGGCAATTGGGGAAGACTCTATTTATGGCTTTCAAAAGACCCTGTATGAAACAAGTACAACTAAGTGACTACAACTACATGAAAGTAACTACAACTACATGAAAGTAACTACAACCACATGAAAGTAACTAAATATATTACCTTTTGCCTATCTGAAATGATTGTGTACTGTCCAAACTGGCCAGATTGCCCACCTATTGCCTCCCTCAGCTGGTATAGAAACCAGGTCCAGGAATTAGTGTCCTCCTTGTCTACAATTCCAAAAGCAATGGGAAAAATGTTGTTGTTCCCATCTCTTCCAGTAACAGCTAGGATTTGTTGACCAGTAGTGAGCTTTATGAAGCATCCATCCAAACCTACAAGTTAAGCACAAATGATTAGTACTTCAAAGAACATACAAGTGGCATAAAGAACAATACAAGGCAATTACCTATGAATGGTCTGCAGCCATTGAGGAACCCTTCTTTGCATCCATTCAGGCAGATGAAAAGTCCATGAAACCTAGGGTTCTTGCTAGGATGCTCCCTAATATGTTTTGTTGTCACAATACATCTAGAACCTAGATTGGTGTCTAGGACAGCCTCTAAATAATCCCTAATCCTGGTGTATTGGGCCTTTTGATCTCCTAAAACAACATTCTTTGCTGCCTTCCTAGCCCTGTAGGCCATGTGGGTTAAAATATCCACTCCATACTTGCTCTTTGCAGTGTTAATTATTGTTGTTATTGTTGTGTTAGGGTCATTCCTCACTGCCTCCTCACAATGTTTTGCAACCCACTTGGCAGTGACTTTGGTGCTCTCTAACACAGAAGGGCATGTGTGCACCAAATACAGCTTTCTAATGGTAAATTTCTTCTCATTTGCAATCTGAGAAGCTGCTATATAAAAAGGGCATTGCTCATCTATGCATTGTGCTATAACCCTGTCACTGCAGTTTCTGTGGTACTCATAGTTCATGTTCTGTGATATGTGCAGGGTTTGGAGTGCAGTTCTGAACTGGTACACATCAATGAAGCAAAGATGCTTCACAAATTGGTCTTGTGGGTCAGCTCTGTCCTCAGCATACCATAACCTTGGCTTCCTTTTCTTTGCTCTGCTCTTCCTACCATTGGGCAACACATAAGCCATTGCCTCAGCACCATCATCATCTTCCAAACCCAGGTCTAATGGTTTTTTGTCCTCATCATCTGATGGTATCCAATCATCCTCAAACATTTGCTCTACACTTCCATGTGATCTGCTAGTTGGCCCTTTTCTGTCTCTCTTGGCCTTATTCTTCTTCTGAATATGTTGACCACTCTCTTGCTCCTCTTCATTGTGTTGCTCCCCTTGCACCACTTCCTCCACTTCCTCCAATTCCTCCTCCTCTTGATCATCATCATCCTCTTCTTCACCTGATGGCTCATACAGTTCCTCCTCCTCATCTGTATCCCACATCTCCTCAACATCTGTGTCCCCTTCATAATGCAGTAATGGATCATCCCTCTGTTTTTTCATTTCCTCAAGCCTAGCATGGATATCCCCATATTCTGACAAATTATCATCATCACTATCATCTTCATTTTCCATAACTGCAACTTTCCTTTTCAAATGAGTGGCCTTCTCTTTTTCTTTCTCATTCTTCCTAAACATTGCAATTTCCTTTCTCCTTCTCTCCTCCATAACTTTTTCTATTTGCAATTGCTCTTCTGAATTGTTTGTGCTCTGCTGTGTTTGAAACTGTATTGGTCTTGGTTCTTCTACTGGTACTACTGCTGCTGTGTTTGAAACTGAACTAGGATGTGCATTGAACAACACTCCTTCTTCATCTACCTGATACAGTTGGGGCTCTCCAATTTCCTGTAGAGGTATCTGCTGCTCAATAACATTAGCACTGCAATTTATATGTGCAGGTTTGGGGGAACTGGCCCTGACAACTGTCACATTGAAAATCTTCTGCTTCTGCTGTACTATGTGGTCTAGAATTTCCTCCAGCATGTCATCATCCACTATTTCTTGCATTCCTTCTATCCCTATGCCAGGATCCTTCACATAGTACATGTAATCCCTCACCCCATATCCTTCAGTCTCTATCAGTGCAACTAGATTGTAAAAAGTGATGTTTGACAACATCATAGTTCTCTCAAGATTATCTCTGTCATGAAAATGCATCCTCAATTCCCAAACCTCATCATCCAGACTGCAAATTTATAAAGAAAGATAGTGTTGTATAAGTGTTCAATTATAACACTTATGAAAAAGCAGGGCAACATCAATACATAGCTTTGGGTTGCTTAAGTAACCAATGTAGTACAAAGCAAAAAAACTGCAATAACCCTAGCTTTGGTTAATTAAGATCTACTGCAATACAGATCAACACATCAAATAATTCCAACTATATAACCATAGCTTATTTCAACTAAATAAGACACACAGAACAGCTAATTTAAACAGAATCAGTTAATTTCAGAAAGAAATCATCGCAATAACAATCATAGGGCCAACAATATGCAATGGAGATGGGGAAGGGGATATCACTACACACTAGCCCTAGCCCTAGCCCTAGAAACGGATCAGATAAGTTCACAGAATAATGGATAAGGGAAGGGGATCTCACTATACACCGCCGAAGGATGAGGCGATGTGGTGGCTTCCATTGGGATTCGCCTTCACCGCCGCGGTGAAAGATCTAGCCGCCGCGTATTCCACCGAATACTGCACCTCTGCATCTCGCGTCGCCTTGCTAGGGTTCGAGCTCCCGCAGAGCTCGCCGCCTGGGTCGGGATCGGCGTCGCCTGCGCCACTGCCGGGAGGACCGCCGCCGCCAACACCACCTGCTTTCGCCGGAGTAGCCATCTGCCTACGCGACGAGAGGAGGGGAGAGAGCGACAGGAGAGTGGGGAAGAAGACAGATGCGAGGAGGGAGAGAGCGGCGGCACCAGAAGAGGGGGAGAAACGAACGGATGGGGGATGGAGGCATACGGCGCCGTCAAACGCCGTCTAACGGCTGTCGGGACGGCCGATGGTGTCACGTACGCAAAAAAAGGGCCCCACCTGTTATAAACAAGCTTAACTGACCCCGATCCGCCGATCAGTGCTTTCTGCAAAAAAATTACGGAAGAGATGGTGTTTTCTACAAAAAAAATATATTATAGTGGTTTTCGCAAATCTTGCGTTCAAAATGATGGTTTTGTGCAATTTACTCCCATAATACAAAATGAGAAATAAAATCCTACCAGTGTCTTGCAAGGCATGCAAAGCAACCGGGTAGAAAAGAGAGGACATTCAGTGAGTTCCAGTCTCAATCGCCTGAACTGAAGTCCAAATGCAAAGCCGGTTTTACGCGTCCGCCTCCGCGCTGCTGTCCCGTCACCGCACGCCCTGGTTTCCACCACTACGCCCGTTGTTGTCGATCCAGATCCCGATCCAAAAAAGGTGGAAGAATCGCATCGGTTCATTAACCAGATGGCACGTTTCTCTTCTCTTCACTTGTCTTGCGTAAACGTCTCGAGATGAGATGGCAGTACCCATCATCGACCCATCGTTAGTCCAGAAGGATCGCGGATAGATAATGGGCGGCTCGGACTGGCGTGAAGCAAGCAACAACACAATAGTTCTTGACTTACTAGTGCCATAATATTCCAGTGTGGCCTGGTCGCCATTTCAAAGTTCAAATCAAAGTAACTCACCGCGTCACTACCGACGTCGTACTTTCTCCGTCTGAAAATATTTGTCATCAAAATGAATAAAAGAGAATGTATCTAAACGAATTCGGACGGAGGGAGTACGTACGTACTAGCGGTGCTGGTCAATTTACTACTCCCTCCATTCCAAAATATAGTGTGCTCGCGCTTCCCGATGTCCAACTTTGACCGTAAATTTAACCAACGAGACCAACTGCGGCGGGAGAAAAAATTATATAATTAAAACTTCTTTCGAATACGAATTCACTGATATAATTTTTGCTCCCGCCGCAATCGATTTTGATAATTAAATTTACGGTTAAAGTTGAAGCACGTGGATAGAGAAAACACTATATTGTGGAATGAAGGGAGTACTGGCTCGGAGACGGCGGCCCGATCAGCCGGCTGCGCCGGAACGCGCGGCGGTGACTATTCTATAGCGTGCACTGCTTCAGAGTCTCGTAGATCTGCACAGCCCACGTGTGCGGTGCGTACAGCTAGCTAGCATTCAGCACATGCAGTGTCGAGCAAGACCTTGAGCGTGGCCTTCATTTTTCTTTGTTGGTGATAAAACGGAACCGCCGCCGGCCGGTGATCGCCGGAGACGAAGTGGGAGAGGTGGAGATGGACACAGGAAGTTTTGCCGGGCGCTCGAACACCCGCCGCCGCAGGTACGACGCTGTTTTCTTTCCTGAGCACGAACTCAAAAAAAAAAAAAAAAACCATCCAGCGATACACAGAGGCCAGCGAGACTTTTGCTTGGCTTCTAGTGTACCGAAACTGAATGATGTGTGCAGTTTCAGGGTGGCTGATGCAAGCAGGCTTGGCCGTTTGGCTACCTGAATTCAAGATATGAAATATGCTAGTGCATGATGCCGAGTGTTCCAGGAAGCTGTCATGCATCTTCAGAGAGATATCATGTGTGGCTTCCTGCATTTCTTATTTCCCGCCGACTATCCTCATACCTGGTCTAATCTTCTTCAAAAGAAATGCATTGTTATGTACATCTTGACTATACCGACCTCACATTGCCATCTATCGACCGACTATCCTATCACCACCTCTAGATTCTTTTTCTCTCTTAGCGTTGTATATTTATTTATTTATTTATGAGATCTGTTTGACTGTTTCTTCAGCTGTCTAGGATCCTGACACTCTCAACGCTCCTGCAGCACTTAACAAGGACGATTTAATCAAAACGTGCCGTACAAATGGCAGGTACAGTGGCACTCCACATTGTGTTAAGCACAGCTATGTGAAAATTCAAAAAGTTGAGCCACATGTTAGATCACAGATGTCACCGGGGCGAAATGAACCGCCGAACTCATCATCGCAAGTGGCGGCAGCACAAGCCACCATCTGAAAGAAAGAACCCTTGCCGGGACATCGTGTCCCATCTGAAATGCCACCACTTCAGCGATTGCCGCAAATCAGAATCATTATCACAGGGGTGTTCAAAAGAAAGAATCATTACGGGACAGCACTGACATTTGACAAGATGAGTGGCAAATGGGAGCGACGAAAAGCAGAAGGCGAGAGGACAAACGCATGACAAGATCATCGTGTCGCCTCCTTCGACCACCACGTCGCCGGCCGGCCGGCGAGGATTCTGGTGTCGCCGGTTGGTTCTTGCACTGCCTCGCACACGCACGAGCTAGCCAGCTTCCCCAATCTTCTGGTAGCAGGTTTAGCCTTGCTAGTGGTGGTAGTGTGCTGGGAACATTGTGGTGGTGTAGTTTCTCAATGAAAATCGAGGGAAAACTCCTTTTCCTCAAGAAAGAAAAAGGCCAGCTTCGTCAAAAGCTATCGATGAAAGGCGGGCAATTGATTTTGTTCTTGCTTTGAACCGAGAAAGCAGCTGAGCTAGCTCGCAACCTCCAATAGTTACCCGATCCAGAAAGAAAGGCCGGGAGTTGTTCTTTACGAGTGTGGCTTTAGATCGCCCTCCTTTCTTGTAGCAGCAGATCAATCATGCTTAGGAGTCACTTTGAAAATGAAAAATAACTAGTTTGAGTTAAGATAAGTGGAGTAGCTTTAGTTGCTATATTTTCCACAGGACGTGCGCCAAACCCTATGCATTCTTTTCTAAATTTCTACAGCGGAAGGAAGAAACAAAGGAAGGGAAAGCTGAACGCATGGCCATAGAGGCCTGACGTGTCCAATCATTTGGTTAGGACAGACAAAGTGTGTTGGGATCATGATGCAATGGTGGTAGGTAAAGGCCTAGAGAAAAACTAATCAACTGTTTCGGCACTAGGAGCAGTACCACGTATGATTTGGGAAAGGACAGAAAGTTTTGCTCCGTCAGGCAGGCCGTGCATGCATGATTCGTTCCTAACAACATGTTCCCTTCTCTCGGCTTAGCACGATTGATGCATGCCACAGGTGCTGTCAACTGATCATCTACCGATGAAACCTGGGCATGATTCCATCAAGATTTCTCAGCAGTTTCATAATTTGAGTTTACATACAGTGCGTGCTTGTGGTTGTGTTCCTTTGTACATTCGCACTTGTGTCATGTCAAGAGATATTCTTTCCGGATACTTTAGGCGCCTTTTGAGCTGATCGCTAAGGCACACGGCCATCCACAACTTTGGCCCATGCGTGTAATCCATATCCAATATCTATAGGAGTATCAAGCCACTTTTAGACCAGTAACATCGCGTAGATACACACACATACACAGGAGTAGATAACTACTCGGGCCATCTCTCTTCACCCAATCATAGGCTCGCTTTCCTCAGCCGAATAATAATAATGCACTGCCCAAGTCACGCGCAACTGAGAGCTATAACTACTAACAGTATCTTGAACATATTATTTGCACTCCTCTATGTAAAACATATACTACTTCCACTTGCATGTAGTACAGGCCAGGGGCCGGCCATGTTATGTTATTTTCGCCCGTGTTCTTGCGTGTGCTAGCTACAACGGAGTAGTAGTATAATTTTTGTAGGGCGTGATGTGTCGAGCGCGCGCTTATTACGGCCGAACACGCTTTGGATCACGTTTGCCGACGGCGCTGTGTTTATTTCTGCACGTTCGATCGACATATCTCTATCCCACGGATTCTTTTATCTGTCGATCTTGGAGGCGTCGCTTTTGAGCGTGACCGCCACTCCACTCGAGCTGCATGAGTGCGATCACACCGTGTCGCTTTGCATTCTTGCGGTACACGCACGCGTGGCTCTTGACGTATCGGCCGCCTCCATGAAGCCCGTCTCTCATCTCTGCGTGCGTGGATAATTGCTTCCACGAACTGCTCGGGATAGGCTCGACAAGTTAAGCAGCGCATGGGAGATATGTAATTAGATCATGCGAACTTGTCGTTTCTTTCTGATAAAAAGTTGGGATATGATGCTCGATCTGCGTGTGTTGACGGGACGGGCTTGATTTGGGTTTGGCGTACACATTGCTTTGCGAGAAACTCATGAATTGATCGCGAGCACTGTTGCAGTACAGAAGTGGCAGCGCCAGTGGCAAATAGCAAATGGACTTTGCCATGTGGAAAAGGCCGAAAGAGAGATGGTTTGTGGCAAAACCACTAGCACTAGGGTTTCAATCTCAGTGAGTTGGAAAGCAGCTCGGTCGACCAAGCGTCCAAACCAACAATTGAATAATGCACACAAATTGGTTACGTACTTTCACATCTTGATTATTGATTCTAAACAGATTACTTGTTTCAATATGTTGGTTTTTTTATATAACTTGCCACATATGCCATGTGGTAACAGATAACTCGTTGAGATGTTAACCAAACGTGGGATAAAAAAGAACCCTAAAATATCTACTTCGTCTGTCCTATTTGTGTGAAATTCGCGTATGTACAGATACTAATTATAATTGTATTAAAACTAATTTTAAATATATATTGTTATATGGCACATGACTTATTTTATATTTGTCAAATTGTTGATCAAGGGGGAACCAACAAGTGGTTCGATGGTTAAGAAGGCGGTGTTCTTCTCAACCCATTAATACCTTAAGTTTTGATGTTTTGATGTCTCATTACTGTGATTAATCCTTTCAATGGGAGACGACATTCTCGTCGACAGTGAGGCATCTATAGTGTCTTTCATTAATTTTGAAGTTGCGTGATCCAGTAATTAAGAAGGAGTTTAGAGTTGCTTTTACAAACAAAAGCGAAAGCAAAATACAAAATCTCTATTCTCACAGCATGATGTTTCCTAAGTGCTTCGCGCTGGCGGTGAACCAAAGCCTAGCGTTATTCTTGATGTTGGAGAGGATGATGGACGGGGCCGTGGATTTATGTTGGAAGACCCTTAGGGTTTCGCTCATATCAAATTGTCCAACAAGTAAGCATGATGACCGACGACTGATGAGTCTATGTACCTAAGGTAGGGTCATAGGCCTGACCTAGACACGTTCCCCTAGGACATCACACTAAAGCCAGAATCATTCAAAGGGTACCATCATCCACTCGACCAGAGACGTTCCACTCGGAAGAATCAATGTCACTCGACCGTCCCAGAAGCCACTCGACGAGCAGAAGATCTAAAGCCACTCTGCACGAACAACGGACGAGCATTTACTTATAGGCTTAATTGTCATTTATAGCACTTAATTGCTAGCGTTACCAGTAACATTCCACTCTTAATGTACATTGAACCCTGTGTAACGGAGGGGAGCAGGGGTCCTGGCGCACTCTATATAAGCCACCCCCCTCCTCTAGGACAGGGGTTCGCATCTTTTGTAAACTCACACACACATATAATCCAGTCGACCGCCTCAAGGCACCGAGACGTAGGGATGTTACTTCTTCCGAGAAGGGTCTGAACTCGTAAAACTCGTGTGTACAACTACTCCATAGCTGGGATCTTGCCTCCTCATACCTACCCCTCATTCTACTGTCAGTGTTAGATCCACGACAGTTGGCGCCCACCTTGGGGCAGGTGTCTTAGCAGTTTATTGGAGAAGTTGCGATTCTTCCGATTCCCATCATCACGGTTTCCGGCAGAGGATTGGCTGAAGGCCGCGAGATCCGTCTCGGCGCGCTCGTCTTCATCGCTGACGACTCCGCTTGGCTCCACGAGGCTCCACTCGACGTCGAGGCGCTCCCCGTCCGCGGGGCGACGCACTTCCGCGCATGCGTTCGCGGCGTCCTTCTTCGACAACCGTCGAGTCCGTATCAGTCGGCTCCTACGGCAACCTCCCTCACCGTTGTTCGCCGACGACAGCGATCCGGTCGGTCGCGGCTTCAGCGGTGGGTGAGGCACGCGGTGGCCCGCCAATCGGCCACCCCACAAATCGCGGCGATCGAGCCCGATGAAACTCTCTACGGCCTGTTCGATCTGTCGACTGGCTCCGTCGAGACTGCGGGCAAGTGCGACAGTAGCGACCCCGCGGCGGAAGTCTTGATGGTCAATGGACCACGCAGTCCTCCTGGCTTCACCCGTGAAGGCGGTGGCGATGGCGGCGGTGATCCATTGCGTGTTCACGAGGAGTACCTCCCCGAACCCCTCTCTTCGCAGCGAAGGGAAGATCTTCGCCACTGTAATATGGATGCACTTCACACTCCTATCGTTGGAGAAACCCCTGAGGCCTAGGCCTTGGAGGAGGCGCGCCCGGCCAACTTGGCTGAGCGAACTCGACTGGAGAACCTCCAGCGCGCACTCGATGAGCGTGCTCGACAGCGGATTCCCGAGTCCAGTCGACGACAACTTTTTCCGCCTCCGACTCAGGTATACCGAACTCCCATTCAGAATCTCACAGCTGCAGCTCAAATAGCAGAGTCAATTCAACCTTTCCAGTCAGAAGCTGGCCGAGGTTTGATGCAGATCCGGGCTTTACTCCGGGTAGCAGGGGAGCAGAATACAGCAGCATCTCAGTCGCGGAATAGGATTCATAGCAGGTCTGTGGTGGCGGGTACTGTCCAATCTGCCCATAGCCCGAGATCGCCTCCGCGGCGTGAGGGACGTGGGTACCAGCAAGATCAGTACAAGAACCGTGAGCAGTATGATCATCGACTCAACCATGATAACCGTCGTCGAGTGCCCACGCCTCCTCCGATGAGTGGGTCATATGTGCCTCGGCGGCAAGATGATAGGCGCCCCTAGAGCGGCGAACGAAGAACTCCAGTCAACCCCAGAGAGCCAGGTTTTGATGCAAGGTCTATCCTCGTTCAAGGTCTAGTTGATAGGAATAGAGCTCACAGAGAAGGCCACGATAAAGATCATCCGACTGGAAGCAGGGTGCACGTTTCAGGACCCGAGTGTTTCAGCAGAGCCATCAGAGCAGCAGTGATTCCTCCCAACTTCAGGTTGGCGACTGGAGTCAGCAAGTTCACCGGCGAATCCAAGCCAGACACTTGGCTTGAGGATTACCGAGTGGCTGTGCAGATTGGTGGTGGCAATGATGATGTGGCCATGAAGCACCTCCCCTTGATGTTGGAGGGCTCTGCCAGAGCGTGGTTGGATCAGTTGGCTCCTGGCAGCATATATAGTTGGGAGGAACTTGCTCGAGTGTTTGTTAGGACCTTTGAAGGCACATGCAAAAGGCCGGCATGGTTGACAGAATTGCAGTGTTGTGTCCAGAAACCGAATGAAACTTTAAGAGATTATATCCAGAGATGGATCACGTTGCACCATACAGTGGAGAATGTGTCAGATCACGAAGCAATTTGTGCCTTCAAGGAAGGCGTTAAGTATCGGGAGTTGAATCTGAAATTCGGTCGGACGGGAGATATGACTCTGACTCGGATGATGGAGATTGCCACGAAATATGCCAATGGTGAAGAGGAAGACCGACTCCGGAGTGGCAAACACAAAAAAGTCGCCTTCATCCGCTTCATCATTATGCCAGCCTGACGGATAGCCTCTGCAGCGGCGTCTGACTGGCTTTCCAGAACATGATAGGTGGTGAAGAAGGGGACAGACGGTCCAGATGCAGCAACTTGGAGCTCCGAGGCATGAGGTTGGATGACTGAAGAAAACACTGGTACAGTCGACGGTGCGGGACGTTCACTCGACACTGGGACATCAAAAGTTACAGAGGCTCTACCTGCATCTTCAGGCTGTTAGACTGTTGGTGTCGCCAGTTCCGACTGGGATATCTTGCCAGCTGCTGCTTTCTTGCTCCTTCTGGGCCTCGGTATCACGTCTTCATCATCATCCGGAAGCTCGATAACATTGAGTGGGGCTGCAAAGAAATCAGTCGACCCCAAGTGAATCACCAGAATTTAATCGACCAAATAATCAAGAACAAGATCACGAGAATTGTACCTAGGTTGGAGGTAACCGCATCTTCCATCTCCTTGTCTCGGTACTGGTGGTGGAAGTTCCAAAAGTGGCAGCACTGCAAATATCAACATTCAGTCGGTTACGTTCTGTTACCCAAGTCAACCAAAGGATCAGGACAGATTGTTACCCAGAGACAGTGGGAATGACCACTTTGATTTTGGGCAAAGCCTTCATTGGTTTGGAAGATGTGGCCTTTGGTGGTTTCAGCACTGGAGGCGGCGCAATCTTGGGCTGCTTCGGTGCCTTCTCAGTCGACACTGGAGAAGACGTCCGAGGGCGCTTTGAAGACTGCCCAGTTGGTGCGGCCACCAGGTCGGTGGTGCTTGCCGGGTCGTGAGCATGCTTGGACCTTCTTTCTCTGCGAGGAGGCGAGTTTACCTCTTCTTCATCACTCGGGTCGTCGCTCTTCTCGTCCTCCTCTGCATCCGAGTGCCACTCGCCACTCTCGCCTCCGCTCGCCTCTCCCTCGAGATCTTGCTCCTGCACTCCATTAGGCATTGAGTACATATCAACAAGAGCCTGAAAGACAACGAACAAAAGAAAGACAGTCGGCCGTCAACAAGATGTTACATGGTAAATCGAGAAGACACTCGACAATGCAGAATCGTACTTGTTCCGGCTGGCGCAAATGGTCGAATGGAACCACCCTCCTGGACCCCCGGGGGTTATCCTTGTTGCCAGTAATGCCTCTCAGCCACTGCTCCACCGTGTCCTCACTGACATCCTCCGGGTGGATCCGAGTGGAATCCTCGAGTCCCGAGTACATCCACATCGGATGGTCACGAGCTTGGGGTGGTTGGATACGTCGACTGAAGAAGACCTCCAGCAGGTCCATACCGGTCACTCCGTCGCAGACGAGTTGGACAACCCGCTCGACCAACACCTTCACCTGCACCTTCTCCTCTGGGATCACTCTCAAGGTGGAGGACTTCTCCACTCGAGCCATGGAAAAGGGAGGAAGTCCAGTCGACTGACCCGGAGTCGGCTGGTCCTTGCAGTAGAACCAGGTCGACTGCCAACCCCGGACCGACTCGGGAAGGATCATGGTTGGGAAAGTGCTTTTGTTCCTCATCTGAATTCCAAGACCCCCGCACATCTGTATCACGTGCGTCCTCTCGTCACTCGGGTTGGCCTTCTTGACCGTCTGAGAACGACACGTGAATATGTGCTTGAAGAGGCCCTAGTGTGGTCGACAACCCAAGAAGTTCTCGCACATGGACACGAAAGCGGCAAGGTACACGATGGTGTTTGGAGAAAACTGGTGGAGTTGAGCCCCAAAGAAGTTCAAGAAACCGCGAAAGAGAGGATGGGGAGGCAAAGAAAACCCGCGGTCGACGTGAGTGGCAAGGAGAACGCACGCACCCTCCTACGACTGTGGCTCGGTCTCGTTCCCCAGGAGCCGCGCCGATCCATGGGGGATCAGTCCCCCCTCAACCAAGTCATCGATATCATCTTGGCTGATTGTCGAGCGGAGCCAGTCGCCCTGGATCCAGCCAGGCGGCAGGCCGGACCTCGACGAAGACCCGCCCCGGCTGGTCCTCTTCCCTTTCGCCTTCGCCATCGCCTTCTTCGCACGCTCCAACGCCGCCGTCTTCTCCTTCCCCATGGCAGCGGATCGAGTTCAAGCGGGGCGACGACGCCTAGAGCAGAGGCAGATGCGGTGGAGAAAACAGAGGAGGAAGGGAAACAATGAGAACGCACTGTGCGAAAACCCCCGTCCAACGCCTTATATGAGGGCATTTCCGAGTGGCTGACTCGTTGGCCCAGGCGATCCGATCAAATCCCGCAACAGTCGCGCGCGCGATACGTGGCGAAATAGGTGGCGCGGAGATCGAGGCAGCCTGCCTAATCCGTCTCGATTACTGCGGCCTCCCCCGTCCGGCGCGCTTCCCAAAATTTGAATCCCGTGAAATCCGCAGACAGCAGAGCAACCCGTCAGACGAAAGATTTTTCCCATATCAACATTCGAAGCTCAACAATAAAAGTTCACTCGACGAAACCAAGAATGGATCAAGGCGACTGAACAAGCAGTTGAGGTCATCATGAATGTTCATTCGACCTCTGGACAAGACATTTCCGAAGCGCAAAAGCTGAATCAGAGAGGTTATCAACTCCTTCTCCACTCGAACCCTGAACCATTCGGGGGCTAATGATGAGTCTATGTACCTAGGGTAGGGTCATAGGCCTGACCTAGACACCTTCCCCCAGGACATCACCCTAAAGTCAGAATCATTCAAAGGGTACCATCATCCACTCGACCAAAGACGTTCCACTCGGAAGAATCAATGTCACTCGACCGTCGCAGAAGCCACTCGACGAGCAGAAGATCTAAAGCCACTCTGCACGAACAACGGTCGAGCATTTACTTATAGGCTTAATTGTCATTTATAGCACTTAATTGCTAGCGTTACCAGTAACGTTCCACTCTTAATATACATTGAACCCTGTGTAACGGAGAGGAGCATGGGTCCTGGCGCACTCTATATAAGCCACCCCCTCCTCTAGGATAGGGGTTCGCATCTTTTGTAAACTCACACACACATATAATCCAGTCGACCGCCTCAAGGCACCGAGACGTAGGGCCGTTACTTCTTTCGAGAAGGGCCTGAACTCGTAAAACTCATGTGTACAACTACTCCATAGCTAGGATCTTGCCTCCTCATACCTACCCCCCATTCTAGTGTCAGTCTTAGATCCACGACAACGACATCGCCTTCCGGTTTGCCACATTCTTCTTGTACATATTGATCCACCAATCCTCGATGGGACGCTCCACACTCCACGAGAAGTGTCAATGCCGTCGAGGCTGAGCCAAGCCTTAATCATGTCCCAAAGTCGCTTAGTGAACCGGCACATGAAGAATAGGTTGTCCATCAATTCCTCGGTTTGCTTACAAAGAGGGCAAAGGCCACAATTTGGCCATGCACTCCTTTGAAGCCTATTCGTCGTCCAAATTCGGTTTTGAATTGCAAGTGAAGCAAAAATTAAACCTTAGGAGGCGCATAGACCTTCCAAATAACTGTTCCCACGCTGTAATCGGGTTTAAAAATGGTTAAGATTAAATCATAATTATGATGACCTTATGCAATTAAGGATAGAAAAGAACAGGCCCCAATAGTTCTATCTCTTTCATAGACGCAGAAATAACACGCAAAAGTATTGTGATGCTGTCACAAATGCATTAAAAATGTTACGGGCGCGTGGTGGTGCTCGCCTTACCTCCAGCGTGGTCAGCTGGTGGTGCTACCTGCTGGCGCGCGCTGGCGACAAGCGTTCCTGTTGGCTTGAGCTTGGCACGAGTCTGGTGCGGGGTGAGGCGTGAGCTGGCTGGATCCGGCGGTGGCCCTGATTTGGTCATGTGCGCTAGCGGGCTGCAGTGCCCCTTGCTCTGTGGTGGTGCATGAGGCATCGTTCCGCGGTGTATAGGTGTTGTGCGGAGGTGGTCTGCTCACTGGCGAAAGCCCTGCTCCTGTCGGAGTCGAGGATGGCGACGTCCACGGGCGCCACTTACCTTCTGGGAGGCATCGCTGTTATGGTGACTCCCCTTCGAGACTCTAGGGAACCCATGTTCCTGGTCCGCCCCGGACTGGTCGATGGCGGTGCGTTTCGCATCGTATCCCTTACTAAAGGCATCATGCAGGAGTCGGCTCGATGTGTTTCGTGTCGGTGGTGGTGGGGCGGCCGGCTTGGGGTCGACGACAGTGTGTTCTGTGTCGGGGGGGGGGGGGGGGGTGGTGCTCTGTCATCGTCGTCTTGGCTTGACCTTTACGTGGAGTGGGTTTCAATTTTTTTCCTTCCGAAGCCGGGTTAGCGGGGGCGTGTTCCTCTCTCGACCACCTCGTTCCTGTGCAACACCTGCCCCTTTGCAGGGTGTTGTTCGGTGGCAACCAGACGGCCAACGTTCAAGACTCACCTTGCTTGGTCAGATGAAGATGGAAGCTGAGGCCCCCCTCTGTTCTAGTTGCGTTGATGATATTTGTAATGGCAGTTGGTGGTTGTGTGTCCGGCCTCTCATCATCGATGGTTGAGCTTCTCGAGGTCTGGCAACGATACCGCTTGGTGTTGCCTAGCGGCTATTTTCCCCCTATGTGCTCTTCTTCCATGGTTTGTTGGGTTTGGCTGTAGGCTTGGGTGTGTCCTTTTCAGTTATCTCTTTGTTCTTGTTTTCTTCGTGTACTTTGGTTCACTTGAACCTATCTTGTATGGAGCCGTCGGGCTTTCTAGGCAATTCATGAATTTATTTAGATAGGGGTTCGCTCCCCCCGATGACCATTAAGAAAAAAAATACGCGCCGGAATTTTAGGCTACAATGATCGAGCATACAAGAGTGACCGCTTAAGTTTGAAAACGGACGGAATTAGTGGGGCCGATCTTTCTTTCCCAAAATAAAAAGTCCGAAACGAGGAAAATAAAATAGAGATCGGTCATTACACGCATCGTTTCGTCTACCACGCTCACCCCAGTGGACAACAGCCGAACACCCCTCAACGTACTACGTATCTCCAAATGAACGGCCAGCACACATCCTCCAAACCGGCGAAAAATGAAAAGGTGAGACGAAGTTAGGACCGGTGGCGATCTCCGAGATGTACGCGTGCGGTCTATGATCCAGTCCATCACGTCCCGGACTCCACAAAGCAAAGTGCCCAACTCCAGAGCTCCAGGCCGGACGTGTCGCTCCGCTGAGCAGGCAGGCGCAGCCCGCGACGCGGACCTCCACCATCGACTGCATAAACCTACTAGAGTCACGTGCCAAATCGGAAAATGCGCCTGCGCCGACGTCCCTCTCGCCGTCTCGCCGTCTCACGGGCGCACAGAGAGCGCGAGCCGATGGGAAACTGAACTGACTGAACTAGTCCAGTAAAGCGGCGCGCGCGGCCTGCCATCGATCGAACGATCGGCACCGGGCGGTGGGCGCGGGCGCAACTTGGGCCGTCGCGGCGTCGTTCCCGTGGCTCCTGGGTGTTGGGCGCGCGCGTGCTGGTGGGGTTGCTTTCCTGCCCGTTGGTGGGCGGAAGAGAGTCCATACATGCCGAACTGCCGCCGTGCCCGCGTCCCTCTCGCGACCTCACCCATCCATCCATCCCAGCCCAGCCCAGCCCCGTCGGTCGGCGGCGCCATCGCCGTCCCCGACCCGACAGGCCCTGTGACCCGTGTTCACATGCGGCGCGTGATCTCGTGTGCTGTCAGGGCAGAAGGTGACTCGCGAGACTTGCTAGCACCACAGTTCATCGTCGGTCGGCACGGCAGTGGAGATTCAACGGAAAGAAACAGGATGCGGATAACCTCAGATTAGCTAGGTTCAATGCTCATGGTTTCACCACAGATTCCGACCATCTCGTCTAATAAAGTCTTTAAATGAGCTCGATTAGTGATGACAACCAAATCAAAACACGGACCAGCGCGCAATAATCAGTGAACTGTGTCCGTACATCACTTGCTACACCAATCAAAACTCGGACCAGCGCACTCGGCCCTGCACCACTCCGCCGATCTCTTTCCTTCTGGATGATGGAAAAAGCATCTGCCCGCCACTTGGTGCGACACACGCGACACATGATCGTGCCGCCCCTGTGCATCCTTGAAAACCGCGCACGATCCGACGCAGCAATACACTCAGCCGTACCGCCGCCGCCGGTAACTCCAGCTACGTCAAAAGGCCGGCTTCCTTTAGCTCGATCATCAGAAAAGACCGGCCTGTCACCGATCCATTCCAAAGCGCGGCGGGCGGGATAGGATCAAATCGCCGGCGAATATCGCGCGATGAGGCGTCGCCAAAAGCGCCGTCCTCGTAGGCTGGTCTCGACTCTCAACTATACGTAGCTCGCCAGCTCGGAAAGGCGGAAAGAGGCAGCGGCGGCATGCACACGTCGACCTCACTCCTCGGTGCTGTGACGGAGAAGAGAACTGATCCATCGGTAGCGGTGTCCTCCTGCGCGTGAACTTGCTGCTTGTTGCAAGCACGTAGGCGTCCCCTTGGCCACTTGTAACAGGCTCTCGGTCTCGGCGCAAGATCGAGATTCTTGCTTTGCTTTGCTTCCTTTCCACTCCTCTCCCCGCGCGCGTTATCGTTTCCTACAGTGACGATGGGTTGCGATCGAGGACCGATCTATCCAGCAGAGATCGCTTTGTTAATTACCGGTGTGTGGGGTGAGGGGTGAAGACGATTCTCCGATTGATTGCATGTTGTTTTCAGGGGAAAGAAAGAGTCTATCTATCTATCTCGCTGCTGCAAGAGTATAATAATGTTCATGAGAAGAGCCGGAAGAGAAGAGTTAGGTCCGTTTCGGTAAAAGTAGGTAGACTCAGGACCACGGGATACTTGATAGATTACTCAAGGATCCTCCGTGATTTGATCTGTTGATTAAGCGGGGCAGTTTCTTTGCTAAAACTCTCGACTTTTTGGCATCGTAAGAGCATCTACAGCCTACAGCCGCATATGACAAATATAACACCTCAAACGCTCTTCAAATTAACAAAATTCCATTCCGACATCTTATACTACTTTCTCCGTTTCTAAATATTTGTCTTTTTAGATATTTTAAATGGACTACCACATAGTTGTATATAGACATATTTTAAAATGTAAGTTCACTCATTTTGCTTTATATGTAGTCACTTGTTGAAATCTCTAGAAAGATAAATATTTAGGAACGGACGGAGTAGATTCTTATTTCCATATAAAAACATGGGATAAAAAGAGATGATCAAGCTACTCCTCGTCGGAGATGTCAACAATCTCCGTGCCCGGCTCCGGGTACATGGGCGGCAGCTGCAGCTCCGACGTTTTCGACTGCTCTGCTCCGGCCTCCACCTCCTTTATATCCGCATCGAGTTCGTCGAAGAGCGCGTCAGATGTCGTCTGCTCCTGCCGGTTGGCCTCCACACATGCCTCATCCTGGATGGACTTCAGGATGGCCTGCTACTCCATCATCTCTGCGGCTTGGGTACAGCGAACTCCACCTCATGTTGAACCCCGGAGCAAGCTGCTCCGCTTCCTCCTCCTTGGGATCCGGCACCCCCATCGGCTCCGGTAGCTGCTCTCCCTCCTTCTCTTTCTCCGTCTCCGGCAAGTCCGAAGGCAAACCGACAACAATGCGGGTCGCGCGCCTCGCCTAGATCACCTCTACGATTTGCCTCCGGTGCTCTGGTGTGAGCATAGCGTACGTTGTGATCTTTGCGTCGGACCATGGCAATGCCGGACAGGGTGGAGAGCGGGGGAGAGGAGGCGGATGGGCTCGGGTGGCGGCGCAGAGAGGGAGGAGGTGGATGGGCTAGGGTTGGGGGCACCGGTCTACGGAGCGGCGCCAAGCGACATTCACACCGTGGCGATGGTGGACGCGTCCATTGGACCGTCGGGTTTTCGGGCGTTTCCTGCGTGGGACCCTATTGTCAATCCTACATGGCGGGCGCGTCTGGGCGTCCCCATATCCGCCCTATATTTTGACTAGATATGAGGGGTGTCGGTCAGTCCGGACGTTTGAAACCTATTTGAGGCGTCCGTTTGAATCAGATTTTCGTGACCGAGTAGGCTGCCCGAGCGTTTGGGACTGATTTGGACGCCCGGCTGTAGATGCTCTAAACTCCATTTTTTTAAGGGAGAGGAACATCGTAATCGTCTTCCATAATCGTGATTGTACCTTTGTAAGTAGAAAGACCATCGCGTCTCCTGGCGGTGAAACGCACGGGCGAGACAAAAGTGCGTGCGCATGCACTCTACGAAGCGTGCACCTTTCGGGTTATGACAACAGAGGATGACAAATGGGGCCATCCGCATGCAGGCCATGTCCGCGTCACTCGTAAGACACGCAACAGTTCTTGCTCTCGTAGTATACTAGTACAGAAGAAGAAGAAAACAGCATTATTCAACCATCTTCCCCGTGCCAATCCTACCCGTTCCCATTGTAACCTGCTCGCAGCTGGCCTAGCACCGTCACTACCGTGTGGCCACTTCGCTCACTTGTAGCAGCATTTGAGCTGTGGTCCGTCCTCCCGAAGAGACGAATTTGAACGCGGCGATCGGATGCTTGTCTCGATCGGCCTTTATAATACCGTTGAGTCCTCGCATTACAAAGTCATGATACCGGTCAGAAAGAAATGTTTACTCAAACGTGTGTATGAAACCTATGGACATATTTAATTGCTGTGGAACCGATGCCCTGGTCTTCCCGGAGACTTTCCTCCCCAGAATAAAGGGAAGTCAGAGCGCTCAAGTTATCCCATGGTTTGATCCATTCTTTCAAAGGATAGGTATGTTTACTGAGTACTAGTATAGGGTTTCAAAGCCGGGTTCCAGCGAATGGTGTGTCAAAGATGCAGACATAACAAACATCTTATTCCTCGAAAAAAATTGTATGAAGCGTGCTACGCGTCGGCCGGTTGATATCTTTGAAAGATCAGCCGGCTCGTGAGACGTCGGATTTGCCGCATCAAGCGAGCCCAGCACGTCTCTAGAACTGCAACGCATGTCTTGTTGTAGAATTGTTTCTATGACATACGTGTTGTTGCAGAATTTTTTTGCGACTGTTGTTTTGTCGCAAAAAAATTTTAAGGTCTTGTTGTGGAAATTTTTTTCTGCAGTTGAGGTCTTGTTGTGGAAAATTTCTGCAACAGAGGTTCTGTTCCAAAACTAGACTCATCGTAGACCATTGCAATGCCGCATATGTTTCTGAAACATAGCATCTGTTCGGAAGCGCGTTTGTCATGCAACGGAGGTGGCAGACGCGGCCACTACGATCTGCCGGATGACGGTAAGCTTTTCCCAAATTGTATGGAAAAAGCTTGTGGTCACCCGACGGATCTTCCAGCTCGCGTCGTCCGCCTCCCTGAGCATTTGATGTGTTGCTAATCGGACGATCAGGCGTCACCTTCACCTACTTCACGTTCTTACAACTTCATCCTTGTTTCATAATCATTTCTGCAACTCGGCACTTGCTGCAAACAAACTACATGGCTAGGTACGCTCGTGCTTGCTCGTGCTTGCCACCGGTCTGCTCCAACAGCCGTCATTCGACGACGAGGTAGGCCTGTGTCACCCCACCTCCATGCCTCCGCTCTTCATTCGCTGCCTCACTTGTCGCCGGCCAGGCAGTCGGCCACCCTGCCACTCACATCTCTCCTGCCCCTGCATCTAGATCGGGATCGCCAAGCCACCACCCGACGTCGGCAACAACGCCTCAGATCCGCGCGACCTGGTCATCGTTCCAGCAGCGCGTGGCACGGCGCATGGCCTTACCATCAATGATGGCGGTGTCGGGGAAGCCCTCCCTGCTTATCCGTCCCGACCCCTGAGTGATTTTTTCCCCGAAACAAAGCCCTTGGTGCAATAGTTGTTTCTGAAACAAAACCATCGTTGCAAAGTGGGATCATACGTAGAGATGTTTTTGCAACGGCACCAATGTTTCTGAAACAAAGCTCTTGTTGCAAAGTGGGATCATACACAAAAATGTTTTTGCAGCGGCACCAATGTTTCCGAAACAAAGCTCTTGTTGCAATAGTGACCGATGCGTTTCCAAAACAAAGTTCTTGTTGCAATAGTCATCGTTGTTTATGAAACAATACCCTTGTTGCAAAGAGAAATTATATGCTGAGTGATCTAGATCGCACGGCTCATCAAGCGGCGGATCTTTTAAAAAGATCTGCAGGCAGAGGCGTAGCACTCCCCAAATTGTATTGGGGTAGAAGAATTTTCTTTTTTGGAGAAGGCGAATTTTGTTGACCTATCCGGCTAGCCCAGGTAGTACAATACTCGTGTACAAGTACGACCAATACTGCAATGCTTTCATTTTTTATTCTAGAGCAGATGCGGATCAAATCAGAAAGATAAATTTTAGATTGAGGGCGTGTCATGTTTGAACTTTTTTTTTGAGGGGTGTTTCATGTTTGAAGTTGAGCGTGCAAAGGCATCGTTGATGTATGAGGTAATAGCATCCCAAGTCCACAAACTTGCACAGAATGTGGTGTTTTAGTCCAAAACTTGCAAAATGTTATTGAGGACTCCACAAATTTGACACCCTATGTGATGTTTTGGTCCACAGCCACTCACAGCGTGACATGTGGCAGTCCAAGGGGTGGACCGGTCAGCTGTGGCAATTTTGCACAAAGGCCCCTGGCGTTCACTCGATTGAACCCGCACTACACCCCACCTGAATTAAATGCAACAGGAGTTCACAGATCCGTTCGATCTCTCCCGCTGTCCTGTCGGGGGAGACAGTGTGTGTGGCGATTTCTTGATGACGGTTGTCATGGCGCCGTCGTCGCCGGAGTTCACCGGCGGGATTGAGCCACCTCTTTCCGCTCATCTCATCCGGCCGTTCGGCGTCATCCCACCAGACTATGGTGAGCTCCTGTCCCCTCTTCCGCCTCTTCCTTGTTCCGCCCGTGCTCTGTTTCCTCGTCGCCGGTTTGTCGTTGCCGTCCACATCAGCCTCGCCGCGTCTGTGTGTCTCACGGTGGTGTGCTTGTTGGATGCTGTTTGTTTTTTCTTACGGCAGTAAAGCTAGGGTTTTTGCATAGTGGGTTTTGGCCGAGTAGATTAGTTTAGGTTTTAGCCTCGCAAAGTCTTGGGTTTGGCCTGACAATTGGTTCCTTCTTTCTCGTTCACATGTTAGCTTGTTAGACGCGAGTTGTTCGGTCCTCCATTCATGTGCATCGGAAGCAAATCTGGCAATAGTGGATTGTGTTCATTGCCACCAAATTTAGTTGTCCAATGCTAATGCTTACTTGTGCAATGGTGTTAGTGATGCCACCAGTTGGTTGTGTTCAATGGCAGCAACTTCAGTTAGCCCAAGTCTTGCTTTTTGGACATTTGACTGAATTTTGTCAGTTAACTGTAGTTATCTGAATTTTTTCAGTTAACTGTAGTTATCTGAATTTTTTCAGTTAACTGTAGTCATCTGAATTTTGTCAGTGCACTGTAGTTATTCACAATGTTTTTAGTGCACTGTAGTTAACTGAACATCTTATTTAACTGAACTTCTGAGCTAACTGAATTTTACTGTTAATTTTATACATCATTGTGCAATGCTTACAAATTACACATCTTTGATGCAGTGTGTGATTCAGCAAATGGACAAAGGGTGGACACTTCTTTCTTTACACTTGAACTTGAGCATGGTGTACTTTTCTGTGGCCCAATCCGTAATTTGGAGTACTGGAACCCTTCAGTGGAAGTTCTTGATTATGTTGATGCTACCACATTCTCATATTCTTTCCTTGAAGACCACCTAACTTGGTTGGGATATCCAGTGGGTGAGCACATACTTTAGTGGTGCTTGCCTGACAAATCAATTGCAGATGGTTTGGTCAGAATTAAATCTGATGATGATGTGCAACACATCATCAGAGCTAGTGTCGATCATAAAGTGCTTGCTATTATGGTTGACCATGTAGATTTCATCAGCAATTTCAGGGCTGAATCCATATGCACATTGCCATCAATTCAGTGCCCTGTTGCAATGCACACTGCAACTGAAGCATCTTTCCACCAGAGTGTAATTTCTGTCAACGAAGACGAGCCATTTTTAGAGTTTCCTGTAACTAGAACAGAACCTGAAAGCTTGGTTATACAAGGTGTAGATCACAATTTGCTTACTGAAGATGGAGCAGCAGTGATTGAAGATATAGTTGTTTCTGACTCAGATTTCAGTGACTGTGATTATGACATAGATGAGGGGGATGATGATCTTTATGATGACAACATTAACTTTGATGTTGATGAAGAAGCTGAGGAAGAAGAGGATGATGTGGAGGTAGATGACTATTTGCTTAATGATGAAGATCTTAATCTGCCCATTGAGGAAGCAGAGCAGTTGATGTACAAGTTTACTGCCTTCAATTCAAAAGTGGACATGGTTGCCCCTGCCTTCAATGTTGGGATGGTCTTTGCTGATGTGAAGGAGCTTAGACTTGCTATTACTGCATATTCTGTTAAGAACAGAGTTCAGATCAAGAAGTTAAAGAATGATAAAACTAGAATAGAGGCTGTTTGTGAAAGAGGTTGCCCATGGTGGCTAAAAGCTGGGAAGGACAACAGGACAGGTGGATTTGCAATCAAGGCTTACTATCGAGAGCACTTTTGTCAGAAGAAATGAAAGATAAGGCAGATGACAACTAAGTTTCTGTGCCAGTATTTCATAGATGAGTTCAGGGATGACCAGAAAATGTCACTTGGTACATTTTCAAGAAAAATCACCAAGGCATTCAATGTGACCCCTAACATATGGAAGCTAGCAAGGGCTAAAACTGCAGCCCTGAAAGAGATCCATGGTGATGAAGAACATCAGTTCAGTAGGCTATGGGACTATGGTCATGAGTTAAGGAGTACAAACCCTGGCTCTACATTTCTGTTATCAACTGAGCTTAAGAAAGACCCAAAATTTCCAATGGGCAGGAAGTTTCTGAAGACACTGTACTGGTCTTATGATGCATGTAAAAGATGGTGGTTAAAGGGGTGCATGCCTATCATTTTCATTGATGGATGTCACATGAAAATAAGGTTCAAAGGAGTTTTGCTTAGTGCTGTTGGAATTGATCCAAATGACTGCATTTTCCCCATTGCAATGGGTTGGGTTGAAGTAGAATGCACAGGATCCTGGGAATGGTTTCTGACAAGAGATGATCTAAACATCACTAACAGTGCTCCTTTCACAATTATGAGTGACAAGCAAAAGGGATTGATAAATGCTGTGCAGAAAGTGTGGCCAGATGCAGAGCATAGGTTTTGTGTGAGGCATATCTATCAGAATTTCAATGAGAAGCACAAGGGAGAGTTGCTGAAGCAAGACCTGTGTGCCATTGCAAGATCACCAAACAAAGTGAAGTGGAGGCAGAACTGTGAGAAAATGGATGCAGATAGTTCAGCTGCATTTCATTGGACTGAAAGACTTGATCCAAAGACTTGGTGTAAAGCATTTTTCAGTGAATTTCCCAAATGTGACATTCTACTGAACAATAATTCTGAAGTATTTAACAGCTATATCCTTGAAGGCAGAGAGATGGCAGTGTTGTCAATGCTTGAATATATATTCTACAAAATCATGCAAAGGCTTGTGAGCAAACAAAGAGAAGCAATAGAAAAGTGGGCAGGGCAGAGAATATGCCCAAAGATCAAGAAGAAGTTAGACAAGAACACTGAATTTGCTGCTAATTGTCATGTTTCAGAAGCTGGCCAACAAAAATTCAGAGTTCAGTCTGGAAATTCTAGCTACTCAGTGGACTTGTGTTTGCATACCTGTGATTGCAGGATATGGCAGTTATCTGGTGTGCCTTGTGGCCATTCCATAGCATGTTGTAGGGAAGAAAGAATTGACTCAGAGTTAATGGTTCATGACTGCTACACTGTGGAGAACTATATGAAAGCATATGGCTACACACTGGTCCCTCTAAGAGACCCTAAATACTGGGAGGTGCAGCCAGGATACAAGGTTTTTCCACCTGTGTTCACTAAACAACTGGGCATGCCAAAGAAAAACAGAAAAAACATCTAAAGAGAAAATCAAACATGGTGTGAGATATTTGAACAAGAAAGGTGTTACAATGCATTGCTCCATATGTGGCAGAGCTGACCACAACAGAAAGGGCCACTACAGATGGCAGGAAGCACTTGTTGAAGAAGGGGTAGAGCTGGTGGATGAAAATTATGATGATCCAACTTTTCTGCAGGTATGTTTCACTTGTAACTAATAAAGTTTCACTTCTAACTAAAGAATGTTTCAGTTTTAACTGAATAATATGATCTTCTTTGCAGAACATATACCCCACCAGGCCAGATCCTAGGTTAGATCCTAATGAGTCACCCACCAGCATGGTCTTCAACATGGCTACCAGAGATAGAGCTAGAAGAGCTCAACAAAGAGTTCATGGCCCATTGCCACAACAATCTTCATTTGTTGCTGCTGCTGGTGCTGCAATACCACAACCAAGGGTCACTACAGAGATGAACATTGCTAGAAAGACAAGGGCAAGAACCATAGCTGACAGAGGAGAAGGATCTAAAGCTACTGGCAGAGGAAGAGGAAGGAAAAGGAGAGGAAGAGGAGAGGAAATCCAGCAACAAGGAGAGGAAGAGGAGCAAATGCAAATCCAGTGCTTGGCAGAGGAGAAAATGTAGTGCTTGGAAGAGGAGCAAATCCAGTGCTTGGCAGAGGAGCAAATGCAGTGCTTGGTCTCATGGATCTAAGACTGACAGTAGAATGGGGGGTAGGTATGAGGAGGCAAGATCCTAGCTATGGAGTAGTTGTACACACGAGTTTTACGAGTTCGGGCCCTTCTCGGAGGAAGTAACAGCCCTACGTCTCGGTGCCCTGAGGCGGTCGACTGGATTATATGTGTGTGTGAGTTTACAAAAAAGTGCGAACCCTTATCCTAGAGGAAGGGGGTGGCTTATATAGAGTGCGCCAGGACCCCAGCTCCCCTCCGTTACTCATGGTTCAATGCTCATAAAGGAAAGGCGTTACTGGTAACGCCTACAGTAAAATGTCATAAATGGTCATAATGCTATGGTTTAAGTCCTAACCATTGCAGAGTGAAGGGTTCTCATCTTCTGGTGGTCGAGTGTTTTCAAGGTGGTCGAGTGAGCGCATCTCCGCGGTCGAGTGGATGATGATTTCTCTTCGACTGCTTCTAATTCTTTGTAAAGATGTCCTTGGGAAGGGTATGCTGGACAAGTCCATGACCCTACCCTAGGTACATAGCTTCATCATTAGCCCCCGAATGGATCAGGGTTTGAGTGAGGAAGGGGTTGAGAACACTTCCGACCCACTCTTTGTGCTATGAATATGCCTTTTCCTGAAACAATGAGTTGAGGAGATGACGTCGACTCCTTTCATGGTAAAGGGTGGAATTCAAATTTTGAATGTAAAGGGTGTTTGTCTTCAGTCTGACAGGTTGTTCTGCTCTCCGCGGATCTCGTGGGATTCAAATTTTGGGAAGTGCGCCAGACGGGAGGAACCGAGGTTATTGGGACGGATTAGGCAAGTTTCCTCGATCCCCGCGCCACCTTTTTTGCCACGTACTGCGCGCGTGACTGTTGCAGGATCTGTTTAGATCGCTTGGGTCCACCAGTCAGCCACTCGGTGGAAGGCCTTATAAAAGGTCTCAGGTCAGGCCTCTGCTCCGCACGCTCCCATTCTCTCTTCTCTTTCTCCCGATCTCTCCGCCACTCTCGCTTTCGCCTCGTCGCCGGACTTCCGCTCGAGCTTGATCCGCCACCATGGGGAAGGATAAGACAACGGCGCTGGAACACGCGAAGAAGGCGACCGCGAAGGCGAAGGGCAAGCGGACCAGCCGGGGCGGATCCTCGTCGAGGTCCGGCCTGCCGGCGGGCTGGATCCAGGGCGACTGGATCCGCTCGGCAATCACGCAAGACGACCTCGACGACCTAGTGGAGGGGGGATTGATCCCCTACAAGTCGGCCCGGCTCCCGGGGGACGAAACCGAGCCGCAGCCCAGAGAGGGTGAGTGTGTCCTCCTAGCAACCCACGTAGATCGCGGATTCTCACTGCCTCCCCACCCTTTCTTCTGGGGTTTTTTGAACTTCTTTGGGGCTCAGCTCCACCATTTCACTCCGAACACCATAGTCTATCTGGCCGCTTTCGTGTCCATGTGCGAAAACTTCTTGGGCTGTCGACCGCACTGGGGGATTTTCAAACACATCTTCACTTGTCGTTCCCAGTCGGTCAAAAAGGCCAAGTCGAGTGACGAGAGGACGCGGGTGATCCAGATGTGCGGTGGTCTGGGGATCCAGATGAGGAGCAAAAGTACTTTCCCAGCGATGATCCTTCCAGACTCGGTCCGGGGCTGGCAGTCGACTTGGTTTTACTGCAAGGATCAGCCAACCCCTGGCCAGTCGACTAGAATTCCTCCTTTTTCCTTGGCTCGAGTGGAGAAGCCTGCTCCCTTGAAGGTAGTTCCAGAAGAGATGGTGCAGGTCAAGGGGCTGGTTGAACGGGTCGTCCAGCTTGTCCGCGACGGAGTGACCGGGATGGATCTGTTGGAGGTCTTTTTCGGTCGACGCATCCAACCTCTTCAGGCGTGCGATCATCCTATGTGGATGTACTCTAGGCTCGAGGATACCACTCGGATCCACCCGGAGGAGGTTAGCGAGGATATCTTGGAGAACTGGTTGAGGGGAATCACTGGCAACAAAGACAACCCTCGGGGATCTAGGAGGGTGATTCCATTCGACAACTCGCGCCAGCCGGAGCAGGTATATTTCTGTTTTATCAAGTATCTTTCCGATTCACCACGTGATGTCCCGTTTGTGGTCGACTGAATGTCTTTTGATTCTTATCCTTTCAGGCCCTCATTGAAATGTACTCGATGCCCAATGGAGTGCAGGACCCCGGCGCTGAAGCAGAAGGGAGCGGGGGCGAGAGCGGCGAGGAGCATTCGGAAGCCGAGGAGGATGAGGAGAGCGATGAGTCGACCGATGAGGAAGAAGTCGACTCGCCTCCTCGCAGGAAGAGGAGGTCCAAGCACACTCATGACCCGGCACGCGCTCTGGACTTGGTGGCTGTGCCGATCGGGCAATCCTCGAAGCACCTCAGGACGTCTTCCTCGACGCCGACTGAGAAGCCTCCAAAGCACTCCAAGGTCGCGCCACTTCCAGCACCGAAAGTGCCGAAAGCCATCTCTTCCAAACCGCCCAAAGCTTTGCCTCGGATCAAAGTGACCGTTCCTACTATCTCCGGGTAACCATCTGACTTGTCCTTTATGTGGATTCAATTAACTGGGTGTAACCGATTGAATGCAGGCCTTTGCAGTGCTGCTACGTCAGGGACCTCTTCATACCAGTACCGGGACGAGGAAATGGAGGATGCGGTAACCTCTAACCCAGGTATGAACTCTTGCGGTTTCGATTCTTGATCCTTTTAGGGTCGAGTGGTTCACTTGGGGTCGAATGTTCTGTCTTGCAGCTCCACCCAACATCATTGACCTTCCAGACGATGACGAAGATGTGGCTCCTAAGCCTAGGAAGAGCAAGAAGGTAACAGCTCGCAAGGTGGCTCGCCAAGACCCACCTGCAACGCCTCCCGTCTGTCAAGCTGAAAATGCGGGAAGGGCCACTGTGACGTTCGCTGCACCCTTGCCCAGTGGGCATCCCACGCGGTCGACCGCGCCTGTGGTTCCTTCAACTATCCAACTCCACACCACGGAGCCTCAAGCAGCTGCAACTGGGTCGTGTGCACATTTTTTCACCAGCTACCCTGTCCCAGACAACCAGTCAGAAGCGGCTGCGGAAGCCATCCGATAGGCTGATATGATGATGGAGCGGGTGAAGATAGTGCACGAGAGCAGTCAGGCTGCCTACGAAGCTAGTGCCGCCCTTCGGGCCAACGTCCAGGTGAGTAGACTTTCCGACTGTTTTTGTTCTCGAAAAATCTTCTTCTGCACAATCTCCTGTTGTTCGCGTTGAATTAGAGCACCCACTGGGTGTTGCTGTCGTTTTTTGGTAGTTTAGCTCTTCCACTCGGTCTGGACGAGTGGGATCAGAACCGGTGGGGGCACGCCAAGTGCACCCATTGGGTGTAGTCCCCGAGACCGCGGTCGACTGCTAGCAGTCGACTGTGGTCTGAGTTCTTCTTTCTTGACGGCGCAATTGTTCTTTCTCTCTCTCTTTTTTACTCCTTGCACTCGACTTCGGCGGGCCGGTCGAGTGGGATCAGAACCGGTGGGGGCACGCCAAGTGCACCCACTGGGTGTAGTCCCCTAGACCGCGGTCAACTGCTGGCAGTTGACTGGGGTCTGAACAGCTTGTTGCCCACTTCTTTAGGTTTTATTCACTTGAAAATGAACTGCCTTCGAACCTATCGATTGATCTGTCTCTTGCCTCCTGCAGAAGTCTTGTACTCTTATCTCCAAGTTTGCCGAACTCGAAGAGAAGCAGAGGCAACTCAACTTAGACTTGGAATTGGCTCAGCAAAATCTGAAAAAAGCTCAAGATGAGGCCGCTGGTATGGAAGGTAACTGATTGCCGACTGAACTTCAATATATCTCTTTGATCTCTTTTTTGTTTCGATTATTTCTTTTGCAGAGAAAATGAAGTTGGCTCTGGACAAGAAGGACTCGGACCTCGCCACCGCACAAAAAGCAGCCCAAGACAAAACCGTTCTCGCAGACAAGAAGCTAGCTTCAGTCGGAACGCTTGAAGGAGAGGTGACTAGACTGACATCTTGTCTTAATGAAGCTAACCGCGAAGTGACCAGCCTGAAGAAGGATAAGGTCGTCCTGAACGAAAAGTTGGAGTCTTCGATCCGCAAGAGGAACGACACAGAAGCTTATCTGAGGACCCTCGCCAAGAAGCTTTATCTCGTGTTGGGAGGTATTTCTTTTAATCCGACTGTGTTGATGCTTGCCATCGTATTTTGCTCGGTTGATTGAATTGAGTTTTGGCTGCAGAACTTTGTCAAGACTTTGACGAAGAAACTGGAAGGGTCGAGACGGGTCTGGACCCTATCGCTTCCCCGGTCTATGATGAAACTGCGATGAACGTGCTCCGACTGGAGTCCCGTATCGCCAGCGCCACAAGCTACCTCGCACACCTGAAGGAGGTTGTCTCTTGAATCGACTCGACGCTTTGGCCGGGGGCGACGCTTCAGAATGATCTGGAATCTCTGATGACTCGACTGAACAAGATCCCTAACCGAGTGCAAGAATGGAAGAAATCCTCCGCCCGGTGTGGTGCTGATGTGGTGCTGTCCCTGGTGCGAGTCCATTGCAAGGAGGCTCGTGAAGACAAGCTGGCTGCGATCAAAGTCGCTAACACCAAAAAGCACGACTTCCAGTCCTTCATGCAGACTTTCATTGTTGCCGCTACTCGGATCGCTGATGGGATCGATCTGGACTCATTCATGGAGCCTGCCAGCCCTCCTCCGACCGAGTGAACAATCTTATGAAACTTGGATACGCTTTAAATTTGCCTCGGAATGCCGAGTGGTTTCTGTAACCGTTAAACTCCTTCGGGCTTGGTGCCCGAGTACCTTTGATTCGCTGCTTGGAACCTTTTAGTATTTATCTGAATTTGGTTTATCTCCGAATGTGCTTATGTTTACCTTCGGATGGACTTTGCTTGCTGCACCTCTTCGTCCTTGCGGATAGGGATGGAGCGGACGTTATATTTGTGCCGCAGCTCCGAAGGAGAAGGTGGCAGTCGACCTGCACCTCGTCGTCCTTACGGATAAGGATGGAGCGGACGTTGTATTTGTGCCGCAGCTCTGAAGGACAAGGTTGCAGTCGACCTGCACCTCATCGTCCTTGCGGATAAGGATGGAGCGGACGTTGTATTTGTGCCGCAGCTCCGAAGGAGAAGGTTGCAGTCGTCTTGCACCTCGTCGTCCTTGCGGATGGGGATGAAGCAGACGTTGTCTTTGTACCGCAGCTCCAAAGGAGAAGGTTGCAGTCGACCTGCACCTCGTCATCCTTGCGGATAGGAATGGGTCTTAAACTTAGGTGAGTACTGGACTGCAGCTAAGCCCCCGAGTGGGAGGATTGCTCTCCACTCGGTAGGATTTTTCCAAACTTAGGCGAGTGCTGGACTGCCGTTAAGCCTCTTAGTGAGTGAACTTAGGCGAGTGCTCGACTGCAGCTAAGCCTCCGAGTGGGAGGACTGCTCTCCACTCGGTAGAGTTTTTTCAAACTTAGGCGAGTGCTGGAGTGCCGTTAAGCCCCTTAGTGAGAGAACTTAGGCGAGTGCTCGACTGCAGCTAAGCCTCCGAGTGGGAGGACTGCTCTCCACTCAGTAGGGTTTTTTCAAACTTAGGCGAGTGCTGGAGTACTGTTAAGCCCCTTAGTGAGAGAACTTAGGCGAGTGCTCGACTGCAGCTAAGCCCCCGAGTGGGAGGACTACTCTCCACTCGGTAGGGTTTTTTCAAACTTAGGCGAGTGCTGGACTGCCGTTAAGCCCCTTAGTGAGAGAACTTAGGCGAGTGCTCGACTGCAGCTAAGCCCCCGAGTGGGAGGACTGCTCTCCACTCGGTAGGATTTTTTTTCAAACGTAGGCGAGTGCTGGACTGCCGTTAAGTCTCTTGGTGAGAGAACTTAGGCGAGTGCTCGACTGCAGCTAAGCCCCGGAGTGGGAGGACTGCTCTCCACTCGGTAGGATTTTTCCAAACTTAGGCGAGTGCTGGACTGCCGTTATGTCGGGGGTTTGGTGCGACATATGCCAACGGATGGCTTATCATGGTGGGGGCGAGTGGAACGTCGCCGGTGCCTGGAAACGGGATGATGCGAAGACATGCACGCCGGCGAATCTTACCCAGCTTCGGGGCTCTCCGGGGAGATAATACCCCTACTGTTGCTTTGCGGGGTCTCCGCATGATCACTATGTCAAAGTGCTTACACGGTTGCTCCTTGAGCTGTTTTCTGGTGGTGGGAGAGGGCAAGACTAGCTCCCTCCCTCCTATCTGATCTGGTCTAGAGCTAATGGGTTCCAACCCTTTGCATGGGTGCCCTGGGGGGTTTATATAGGCCTACCCCCCAGGGGTACAATGGTAATCCGACTGGGCGCGGGCCCAGCCGTTAGTGTCTCTGGCCTCCGTCTTCTCTGCTGACCGCTGGGGCCCGCCGACTGGCCGGGTACGGAGCCGACATGCCGCGTCCGCCGCGGGCGGGTCTTGCCGGCTGCTGATTACTGTAGCCGTACTTCTGATGACGCGGGCTAGATCATGAGGTCGTGGCAACAGCCCCGCTGCCTGGCGGGCGATAAATGTTGCCACTCCCCATCTCATCTTGATTAATGGCGCGTGGGCCCCGGGGGAGGGCTCGGCCGACTCCCCCGGGCCGACTCCCGACGGGTCCGACTGGTGGTTCTCCCGCCGTCTCCCGAGGTCTCACTAACTGGTGGGCCCTGCTGCCTCCAGGCCATACAGACAAGCCGTCGTGGGTGCAGGATTTGGCCCTGTGGTGCTGATGTCAGGGCCGGCATGGCAACAGCGCCACGCCGCACGGAGATCTTCCGGGGTACGGCGTGCTGTGGCCATGCCTGCCCTCGGTGAGGGGCGGGGTGGGCTTTGCTGTAGCCACGCCCCTGCCTCGTCCCCTTTGATGAGGTCATGGGGTTTGTTGGAGTCGCAGGCCGACTCCCCAAAGCCGGCTTCTCTGGAAGTCGTCCCTGGGACTCGGCCGTGAGCGGGCAGTCGGCCGCCTTGCCGTCGACTCCTCAGGAGGCGGCTCTTTGTCCTGGGGTCTTGAGGGGCGCAGCCTGCCCCGATGTCTTGAAAGGTTATGGGACTCGGGTTGGCCTACCCGTGGCCCATTACTCCGACAGTAGTCCCCGAAGCTGGTGAGGCGCCGCGGACGATCGGCCGAGAAGCCTCAGCAGTTTCTCTTTCCGGGTGCTCAACACATGGTCTTTGATTGACTTCTGCCGGGCCGACTAGGAGGAGTCGGACTTGCTCAACTCGGACTCACTCAATTCCGACTCGCTCAGTATTTCGAACGTTGCGGCGGGATTTAAGTGGCGTGCTAGCTAAGCCTTCAGGCCGTCGCCCGTTCTTGGCCTGTAACGCGAGGGCACGTGGCTAGGCCGTCCTGCCAGCCTACGCGCGCGACGGGACAGGCCCATAGGCGGGGCCCGCCACTACCGCGCCTCGGCGCCCGAGCGGATCCGCTGCGGCCCCGATGGATGGTTGGGATTCCCGTGGAGTTACTGCACGCAGTAACTTTATCGTGGATCGTGGGGGTCGTGGGGTTGTGGGCGCAGTAAATCCCCACGTCCGCCCCCTCGGCTTTGTAGCCCACGAGGCTATAAGTAGGGGGAAGAGGGGGGCACGCGCGCCCCTCCTTCCCACTACTCCTCGTTCTCTTCCTCCCTCTTCTCTTCTTCGCTCCGCCGCACGCCCAAGCTCCGGCGAACACTACGGAGACAGCTCACGATGAGTTCTTCCTCCGCCGCCGCGCCTCCCCCAATGCGCTCCGGCACCTGGGACGGCTCCGAAGTTCATGAAGACCACATTGAGTTCCTCCACCGGACCCGTCGGCTTCCCGGCGAGGATCGCATGCAGGTGCGTCTTGCGCCGAAGGGGGAGATTTCCCCCGCACCGCAGGAGGCGAGCGGGTCATCTTTCGCTCGCACTGCCTGCGCGGGCTGGGGCTGCCGGCGAGCAGTTCCTTTCGGTCCTTCCTGGAGTTCCACGGCCTCCAGCCGCACCACCTCGCCCCCAACGCAGTGGTGCTTCTGTCCTCCTTCGTGGCCATGTGCGAAGGCTTCCTCGGAGTCCTCCCCACCCTCGAGCTCTGGGGGGGAGTTCTTCTTCTCCAAGCTCGGCACCCAGGCTGTGGGCGTGCCGGCTCAGTGCGGCGCTTTCATCGTCGTGCAAAGGTCGGGGGCCGACAATCCCTTCCCCTCCATCTCGCTGATCAAGTCGGTGAAGATGTGGCAGAGATCCTACTTCTAAGTCAAGAACGCCTCCGCGAGGGGAGACTGGGTCAACTTGCCGGCTTTCGAAGCTGGCCCGCCAGCCGGGCGACTGCCCAACTGGTCGTATCGGGCCAAGTCGCTGACGCCTGCAGGAGCCGGCGCCATCACGCGACTCCGACTGGTCCGGATCTACTTGCCGCCTTCGTTTCGGGCCGAGTTCTCCCACTCCAAGGCCACCCTCATATGATATTCCAGATGAGCGGGCACCGTGACCCGAGTCAGATGTGCACCAAGGACATGCCTCACGAAGAGGTGGCCTTCATGGTGAACTATCTCTCAGACAGCAGGCTCCTGGAGAACTGGCAATTCGGCAAGGAGCCGTACTCCCGCGACAACCCCCCGCCCGCGGTGAGTCGCCTTTCTTTTCTTTCTTTGGATTGTCTTCTTCTTGCCGAGTTTTGTTTTGACCAATCGGCTTTGGTTAGAATCCCCTCCTTCACCCACCAGTCGGCACCTCGGGGCCGGCCCGCGAGTTCCTCGCCGACCGGGCGGAGAGCGACGTCGACGACCCCAATCTGGGGGCGGCGACTCTGGAAGATGACGCCGAGGGAGGAGGAGGAACAGTGGGCAACTTCAGGCCTTCGGCCACTTTCGCCGACTGGCCTGACGACGACGCCGAGGGAGAAGTCACCCCTCGCCATCGGCCAGGAGCCAGCCAGCCTGGCACGGGTTCTTCTACCGCGCCGGGCGCTCCAGGCAGCGGGAAGAAGCGCAGGGCCGTGCCGACCTTGTTCGGCAGTCGGCCGAAGAAGCCCAAGGGTTCGGCTGCGGCGACCCGGCGGGACGAGGCGGCCGCGAAGGCCATCCGCTTCCGTAAGGAAGTGAAGAAGCCGCCGTTGGTCTCCGCGTAAGTATTCTGTCTTCAAAGTTTTATTCTTTCTTCGTGATTTGTCTGAGTCTCTTCTTGCCCCTCTTGCTTCAGGGCTCCCCTCTCTCTTGAGAGGGTCACCACCGCCTCTATCATGGGGTCAGCGGAGACGTCCGCCACCACTCGGCGGATTGACCCCGCTGCTGACCTTCGGGAGGCGACGGAGCGGAATGCGCAGGAGAAGCGCAACGAAAAAAAGGCCCTCCGCCTGGAGAAGGCGGAGGCCGACAGGGCGCAGGCCTCCGCTAAGAAAAAACTAGCGGAGGCCGAAGCCGCCGCCGCGGCGAAGCAGCAGGCTGAGGAAGCCGCACGCCTCCAGTCGGCAGTGCTCGTCACCCCGTTGAACTCTGTGCCGCCGCCTCCAGAGTTCACGGGGTAGACTAGGGAAGCCGGCGGGGAGAACCCCATCATGGAGGGGGAGGGCGGTGACCCCTGTACGCCGGATGAGAACGTTCCGCGGCCGCCTCCGCCGCCATCTGAAGGTGCGTAGGGCGAGCAGCCGGCGGGCCCTCCGGTGCCGCCGACCGAGGACGAGGTCGTGGCGAGGCTACTCCTCCAAGTCGGCTCGCCAACGCGCCGCCGTCTGGAGAAGGCGACTTCAGCGCCCCGTCCCCTGGAAACCGGCGCTGCCATCTCGGCGATCCCAGATGCCGAGGCGACGAGCGCTACGCCCATTGGGTGGGTGCGAGGAGGCGGCACAGGGCCGCTGAACCAGGCGCTTCTGGACGTCCAGGCGAAGTTTCGTGCCGAGGGTGACGCTCTCCAGAATTGCACCAAGGCGTACCTGGCATCGCGGGCAGCCGTCCGGGTATGTTTTTCCTTTTGGCCTTTGTTTTTCTTGTTCTTCTCTGTGGGGGCGCGCCAGCGCACCCACTGGGTGTAGTCCCTGAGTTTCGGGCTGGCTGCTGAGCAGGCAGCCCGGAACTTCAATTCATGAACTTTGGGTATTAACTTTTTGTCTGAAACGTTCGTCGTAGGATTACCACAACCTCCGCATCACTTCCTTCAACCGTAACGTTGAAGAGATGGGCAAGCAGACCGCCGATCTGTCGAAGAGCCGGAGTAAGTCCTTTTCCTTCTTCGCGGGGGCATGCTAGCGCACCCGCACGCTGTAGTCCCCGAGATTCGGTCCGACTGCTAAGCAGTCGGGTCGGATCTCCCTGGCGACCTTCTTTACTGGTGGCTTGACGCCTTCTTTCTTTCTTCTTCTCAGGGGCCAACGCTGCTCTTCAACAGCAGCTGAGCGACGCCAACTCCGCTTTGCGCGCCAAAGAGGAGGAGTGCAGCAAGCTCGCCACGGAGCGCGATCTGCTAGCCACTCAATTGGCAGAGCAGAAGGAGCTGCTTGTGAAGTCGCAGAGGGAGGCGGAGGAGACGGAAACCGCCCTCTTGGCCGAGTTCGCGAGCGAGTGCTCCTCCTGGTCTGACAAGGAGGCGCTGCTGTCCTCCGGCTTCCACGAGATTGAAGACATCGTTGATGGTGAGTCTCTTCATTTTCTTTCTTCGAGCTGCCGATTTAAGTCGTGCCGACTCCTGGTTTTTGACTAGTTTCTTCGTTTCTTCGCGTCTTTGCAGACTTCTTCCCTGGGCAGTCGCAGGCTGCCATCCAAGCCATCGAGGCTGACCGTGAAGGTCGGAGGGCGGAGGGCGCAGAGATTGCCGCCGATGCCCCCCGAACTCTTGACGAGCACATCCTGAGCATCGAGGCTCGCCTCCGGCCGGCTCACCGGATGCTACGCCGGCTTCAGGGTGTCGGTGCCCAGGCGATTGCCGCCCTGTGGCCGGATATGCAGGCTCCGCACATCCCCAGCCTGACGGCCGACTGGCTGGAGGTCGCGGCTGGTCGTCTTGAGGCCTGGAAGGGCTCTTCGGCCCGAGATGGATTGTGTCGGGCCTTGGAGTTCGTCAAGGCATGGTATCCGGGGCTGGACCTTGACCGGCTGGCCACGCTTCGGTCGGAGGCCCAGCCGGAGCTGGCGGCCACGGAAGACGCCCTCGTCAAGCATGCTACGGCGATCGCCGAGTACACCGACACCAGCATCTTCGTCCCCGAGCGGTCTGAAGACGGCGAGGAGGTACCGCCGGAGTGGTTTGGGATGAATCCAGACTACGGCGAGGACTCAGTGGAGGTGATTGGCTCCAGCGTCGAGGAAGAGGGCGAGGCGGAGGATGGAGGCGAGGCGGAGGCACCAGAAGACGGAGCAGACGGCCAGCCTCAGCTCGACCGTGCCTCCAGCAACGAGCCGCGTGCAACCGACCAGACTGCTGCCGGAGGCGATCAAGCCGAGACTAGCCAGCCGGCCGCCCCGACGCCTGGCGCTGGTGCCTCCTCCGACCCTCCGAGTCCGTCTGCTGCTTCCTAAGCTGCCGCTGTATCTTTGTTTTGTCTGCTTCAGTAGTCTTTGAAGAACTTTGTTAATTCGCACAATTCCACCCGCGGGGTGTATTTTGAACCTCTACTCGACAATTCGGCCAAGGGCCTATGTTATGTAAATATATATATATATATATATCTTTTCTTGCTCATTGCTCTTTTGGCTTTTTTCCTTTGCCGCTTTCTCTTAGTTGCCTGCCTTGCCAATCGGACAGCCGCTCTGCGGACTGTCGCTAGATCAAGTGCTAGGCTACTTTGAGAAAGCAAGTACTTAGCCGTTTTCAAGATTTTTTGAGCAAGTTAGATAGAAGACGGCAATCCGACTATCCGAGAGTCGGTTTGCGAGAAAGGCTGGAAGCTGTCTTGAGCTATGTTTTATGCTTTGAGTCCTTAGCCATTTTCATGCTAATGCCCATTCTACCTTACTGCTGCCCACCGTACAGTCGCTCTGCGAGCTGCGGCGTCTGACAGGAGACGGTTTAGGCGTTTACACACTACTTGTCCGACTGCAGGAAGCATTCCATAGTGCAAGGCGGCAAGTCCCCGGGCCGACTTGTCGAGCCCAGTGCCAAACGGCATAAAAAGGAGTAACATACTCGCAGTCATAATTTTTATCATACAGACAAAAGAGGGCAGTCCCCGAGCTCGCCTCGGGGGGCCCGAAGTCTTGGTACTTTAATACAAAAGGTAGCGTGGTACATACTGCATCAACTGTAAAATCTTCGGAGGAGATTTGCATTCCATGGCCGCTCTGTCTCCTTGCCGGAGTCGTCCCTCTTGCGTGCTCGGGGCTTCTGAGTGTCGATCAGGTAGTAGGAATCGTTGCCCAGTACTTTGCTGATGATGAAAGGGCCTTCCCAAGGCGCCGACAGCTTGTGCTGGCCGGCTGTTCACTAGATCAGCCGGAGCACAAGGTCACCTTCTTGGAAAGATCTTGGCCTGACCTTCCTGTTGTGGTATCGGCGCAGGCTCTGCTGGTAGATGCTGGACCGGCTGAGTGCCAACAGCCGGCCCTCTTCCAGCAGATCGACGCCGTCTTGTCGTGCTTCTTCTGCTTCCTCCTCGGTGTACATGGTGACTTGTGGGGAGTCGAACTCTATGTCCGTTGGGATGACGGCTTCGGCACCGTAGACAAGGAAGAAGGGCGTGAAGCCGGTTGACTTGTTTGGAGTCGTGCGCAGACTCCAGAGGACGGCTGGCAGCTCGTCGAGCCAACAGCCAGCCGAGCGCTCTAGAGGCTCGATCAAGCGAGGCTTGATGCCGGACAGGATGAGGCCGTTTGCTCGCTCCACTTGGCCGTTTGACTGCGGATGGGAGACGGACGCTAGGTCCAGTCGGATGCCCTGTGTTGCGCAGAAACGGGCCAAGGCGCCTTTGGCGAAATTTGTGCCGTTGTCGGTGATGATGCTATGTGGTATGCCGTACCGAATTGTGATATCAGAGATGAAAGTTACGGCAGTCGGACCGTTCAGCTTCTTGATTGGCTTTGCTTCTATCCACTTGGTGAACTTGTCCACTGTGACAAGTAAGTGAGTTAAACCACCTCGTGCTATTTTGAATGGTCCCACCATGTCTAGACCCCAAACTGCGAAAGGCCAGGCAATGGGGATGATCTTGAGTGCAGAAGCTGGCTGGTGCGGCTTGGAGCTGAACTTCTAACACCCTTTGCATTTTTGGACCAGCTCCTTGGCCTCTTCCAAGGCAGTTGGCCAGAAGAAACCGTGTCGAAAGGCTTTGGCGACGAGTGCTCTTGAAGCCGCATGGTGGCCGCACTCGCCTTGATGGATGTCTTTGAGAATCGCTTGGCCTTGCTCTGGCTCTACGTAGCGCTGGTAGACACCAGTGATGCTGCGCCTGACCAGCTCTTTGTTGACTATGGTGTAGGCTGCTGCTCGGCGTTGTATTTGCCAAGCTGAAGTTTCATCCATCGGCAGCTCTTTGTTCACCAGGAATTTGAGGATGGACTGGGCCCATGAGGGTGCTGCTACTTCTTCGACTGCCAGAACTGCGACTTGGACGAGGGCGGTTGGGCTGGGAGGCGGCGGGGTGGAGTCAACAGCTGCTTGCTGGGTTGTTGAAGTCCCCAGGCCGACTGGCGCGGTCCTTGGGCCGAGATCTGGAGTCTTTGAGTCCTCCATCGCAGTCCCCGGGCCGGATTTGGTTGTGGCAGCTTTGGGATCTTCCGCCAAAATCCTCGTTCCGGCTGCCGGAGCTCTGCAGTCGGATCCGTCGTCTTCGGGAGGAGCTGGCACAAAAATGGAGTCTGATTCTGGTGAAGGCTTGACAGACGGCTTGAGGAGGCGTTGAAGGGCGACACCAGATGGTATTGCTTGGCGGGTAGAGCCGATTCGTGCTAATGCATCTGCTTGGTCGTTGTCATTCCTTGGCACATGAACTCGCACCCTTCGAAATACCCGCTGAGTTGCTGCACGAGGAAACGGTAGCTCGCCATGTTTGCATCTTTCGCGTCCCAGTCACCAGATGATTGCTGGACCACTAAGTCCGAGTCGCCATAACACAAGATCCGGCGGATGCCAAGCTCTTTGGCAAGCCGGAGCCCGTGAATGAGCGCCTCATACTCGGCGACGTTATTGGAGGCGGCAAAGTGGATTTGCAGCGCATACTTGAGCTTGTCGCCTTTGGGAGAGGTTAGGACGACGTCGGCTCCCAAGCCAGTGCGCATCTTGGAGCCGTCGAAATGCATCCGCCAATGGGTGGAATCAGGTGCTGGAGGTAGGTACTGGGTCTCGGCCCAGTCGACAAGGAAGTCGGCCAGTGCTTGTGACTTGATGGCGGTGCGGGGCTGGTAGTGGATGGTGTAAGGAGCCAGCTCTATGGCCCACTTGGCCACTCGGCCAGAAGCATCTCGGCTACCAATGATCTCGGCAAGTGGGGCCGTGCAGACCACCGTGATTGGATGCTCTTGAAAGTAAGGCTTCAATTTCTTGGCAGCAAAGTGTACGCCATAGCACATCTTCTGGTAGTGGGGGTAGTTCTGCTTGGAGGTCGACAGTACCTCGCTCAGGTAATATACCGGTCTCTGGACAGGCAGCGCCTTGCCTTCCTCCTTGCGCTCCACTACAATGACTGTGCTGACTACTCGGCTGGTGGCGGCGATGTACAGGAGCATAGGTTCCTTGGGAGTCGGAGCCACCAGGACGGGTGGAGTAGTCAGAATCTTCTTCAACTGGTGAAAAGCTTCGTCCGCCTTATGGTTCCACTCGAAAAAAGTGGTCTTCTTCATGAGTTGGTACAAGGGGAGAGCTTTCTCGCCCAGCCGACTGATGAATCGGCTGATGGACGCTAAGCAGCCGGTGAACTTCTGCACATCCAGCAGTCGGCTGGGTACCTCCATTCTCTCAATGGCCTTGATTTTTACTGGGTTGCATTCTATGCCGCGTTCAGAGACTAGGAAGCCAAGGAGCTGGCCGGCTGGTACTCCGAAGACACACTTCTCAGGGTTGAGCTTGATCTGGAACCGGCGCAGGTTCTCAAAGGTCTCCTTGAGGTCTTCCAGCAGTGTCCCATGCTTTTCCGTCTTCACCACCACGTCGTCCACGTAAACGTGGGCGTTCCTGCCGAGCTGCTTGAGGAGGCACTTCTTCATGCAACGCTGAAAGGTGGCGCCGGCGTTCCTTAAGCCGAACGTCATGGTAAGGTAGAAGAAGGCTCCAAACGGCGTGATGAAGGCGGTTTTCAGTCTGTCAGCCGGGTTTAGCTTGATCTGGTGATATCCTGAATATGCATCCAAAAAACTCAACAGCTCGCATCCGGCTGTGGAGTCTATCACCTGATCGATTCTTGGTAAAGCAAATGGGTCCTTGGGGCAGGCCTTGTTGAGGCTCGTGTAGTCAATACACATTCGCCACTGCTTGTTCTTCTTTAGTACCAGGACCGGATTTGCTAGCCATTCTGGAAAGAATACTTCCATAATGAAGCCGGCTGCTAGGAGTCGGGCTATTTCTTCTCCGACAACTCTTCTCTTCTCTTCTGATAAGCGGCGCAGGGGCTGTCTGACCGGCTTTGCATCAGATCGGACATGTAACTTGTGCTCGGCGAATTCCGTCGGTACACCTGGCATGTCCTTGGGGGACCATGCAAAGATGTCTCGATTCTCACGGAGGAAATCAACGAGCTCGTCTTCCTATTTGCTATCGAGATTTGCACCTACGACGGCGTACCTCTCTGGGTGCTCCGGGTCCAATGGTATCTTCTTTGTCTCTTTCGCTGGCTTGAACGAACCCTCAGTCTCCGACTCTTTTGGGTTGGGCGACACCTCAGGCTGCTTGCCGGCCATCGCCACAACTCGCTCAAGGAGCCGCTTCTCAGCCGCGATTACCAAGGACTTGGCCAGCCGACTGCTCTCTGCTGCGCAAGCAGATGACTTCCGGTAGTCGCCAGCCATAGTCAGAATTCCCTTAGAACTGGGCATCTTCATCTTGAGGTAGGCGTAGTGGGGGACCGCCATGAACTTGGCCAAGGCAGGTCGGCCAAGCAGCGCATGGTATGGGCTCTCAAGATCCACCACCTCAAACCAAACGGGCTCTCTACGGAAGTGATCTTTGTCCCCAAAGAGGACGTCCATCAGGATCTTGCCGATTGGCGAGCAGGAAAGCCCAGGAACAATGTCGTGGAACACAGTTCGGCTGCTCTGAAGCTATCTTTGCTTGATTCCTAACTTCTCCATGGTGTCCTTATTTAGGATATTGATGCTGCTGCCCCCGTCTATCAGAACTCGCGAGAAACGCGCGGCTCGTTTGTCCGTAGCAAAGGTGGCGTCCAGGACCAAGGCGTAGGAGCCCGGACTCGGCATCACCTCTGGGTGGTCAGCCCTGCTCCAGCTGATGGGCTTCTCAGACCAGTGCATGAACTCTGGCGTCTCTGACGCTACCGTGTTCACCTCTTGTCGCTGCAGCCTCCTGCTGCGTCGATCATCAGCCACAATGGTGAACACCACATAGGCTCCATGCTCTTCAGGGTATTCGTCTTGTACTGCGCCGACTGGCCTGACAGCCGGCTGCTGGGGCGGAGGCGGAGGCGGCTGCCCAGTAGGCGGGGGAGGCAGGAGGCCATCTCCCTTGGCGATCCTGGTGAGCCAGTGGCACTTCTGGGTGGTGCGATTCGACGGCTTTGCGCCGCTATGGAACTTGCAAGGTCCATCCAAGGTCTGCTCATAGGAGAAGGCCGGCAACCAGTTTGGCTTGCCGCCTTTCTGTCGCTTGGGCGGGGGCTGCTCTTCTGGCTGCTGGGCTTCAACGGTCGCGACCTGCCAGCTGCTGGAAGCCGGCTGCAGGGCCTTGCGCTTGTTGTCGCCCTGCTGTTGTCGTCGGCCGGCGTCTGCTGCTGGAGTTCTTGGAGCTTGAGGAGTCACTTTGCCAGTTGTGCTGATTTGAATTACCGCCTTCATGGAGGAGTCGGCCGTGGCGTACTTGTCCGCTATGATCAGTAGCTCGTCGAGGGTTTCTGGCTCGTCGCAGAGGAGCTTGTGCTTGAGGAGGGTGCCTTCCTTGCACCCGGCTGTAAAGTACTCAATGGCCTGCACCTCGTGCACGCCCTCGCAGGAGTTCCGGAGCTCGGCCCAACGCGTGAGGTAATCACGAGTAGACTCGTCGGGGCCTTGCACGCACAAGGAGAGCTGACGAGGCTTGGGAGGACGCTTGTACGTGCTGGTGAAGTTGCGGACGAACGCTTCGGTGAAGTCGACCCAGCTGTTGATGCTGCGGGGCTTTAGGCTGTTCAGCCATGTCCGGGCCGTGCCCTGGAGCATGAGCAGAACGTACTTTACGGCGACACGCTTGTTGCCGTTTGCTATGCTGACAGCCGTGGAGTAGTCGACTAGCCAGTCTTCCGGCTTCACGGAGCCGGTATACTGGGGCGTCTCTCTTGGGAGCGTGAACCCTCTGGGAAAGGGCTCGTCCCGAATGCGGGGCCGAAACAAGGCGGACCTAGCTCGTCTTCTTCTTCCAGTGCTAAGGATCGGTGGAGTTGGTCGATCCGATGGCGGGCGTCGTTCTCTCCAACTCCCTCTCGGCGGCCAAGGCGGTCACTGAGAGTCGGATGGTCAACATGCGGTGGGTAGACCCGCCTCTCCTTGCGGGGAGGGGGAGGCGGACAGTCGTCCCGTCGTTCCACTGCCCTTGGGCAGCCGTCTCGGTCACGCTCTATGGTAATGCGAGTCCGACTGTGGCTGACAGTCGGCTCCTTGTCTCTTCTTCCTCGGCCGCCGCCAGTCGGCGTCCGAGATGTCGCGCCTTGGTCTTGGTGAAGGTCGTCGTTGGGCCGTTGAGGCGCCTCCGCGCGGCAGCCGGCCTCGTTCTGCGCGGCGGCCGCGTCGAGAAGCCGTTGGACTCGCTCCATCATGAGGCGGCGTTCTTCGCCCTCGAAATTGTCCAGCTCGTCCACCGCTGCCTGGGCGGCTTGGATGTTCTTTGCTGGTGTAGCATACACAGGGCGGCTTGCCCCAAACAGGTTGGCGATGGCTACGCTGCGCTGCCGGACCGCGCCAAGGCGGCTGGGCTCCGCCGGGGCCGGCGAGCCGCCGACGGCGCGATCCATCTCCCGCTGGTAGGCTTCTGATAAGCGCCTCATGCTGGCCAGCTTCTTTGCGCCTTCAACGAGCTGAAGGCGGCGCGCCTCCAACGTCTCTATGTTAGCGTCTTCCGGAATGGGCGCAGTTAGGTCTTGCAGTGCCGCGCCGAGTGAGTCGGGCGCTCCTCCGCCGGGGAACTCGTCATGACTGATGACTAGCACCTCAGTGACGGTGCTTCCATCGCTCTCTGCATGGGGGAGAGGTTCGTCGTAGACCACCACGTTGGTGGGGAACGCGTCGAGCGACGCGGTGTCGGAGTCGACCAGCATCGGGTCGGTGGAGCCTACGGACTCCAAGTCTACGGCAGGCTCGCCGGAAACGTGGAGTTGATCGAGGAGGCCCGCGAGGAGGTTCTCGGGGCCGTCCGTGCCTGCGTTGGATGCAGGTTCGTTGGAGAGGCGGACCTCGCCGACAAGTTCGGCCAAGGAGCTGACCGCGCAGTCGATCTGAACGCCGCTTAGCAAGTCGGCGCAAATTCCATCTGGCATGCCTGGCTGGCTGCGCTCGCCAGGGAGGAAAAGGGTTCCCGTCCAGAACAGATCTCCGGACGGCGGTGCACCAGGCCCCACGGTGGGCGCCAAATGTCGGGGGTTTGGTGCGACATATGCCAACGGATGGCTTATCATGGTGGGGGCGAGTAGAGCGTCGCCGGTGCCTGGAAACGGGATGAGGCTAAGACATGCACGCCGGCGAATCTTACCCAGCTTCGGGGCTCTCCGGGGAGATAATACCCCTACTGATGCTCTGCGGGGTCTCCGCATGATCACTATGGCAAAGTGCTTACACGGTTGCTCCTTGAGCTGTTTTCTGGTGGTGGGAGAGGGCAAGACTAGCTCCCTCCCTCCTATCTGATCTGGTCTAGAGCTAATGGGTTCCAACCCTTTGCATGGGTGCCCTGGGGGGGTTTATATAGGCCTACCCCCAGGGGTACAATGGTAATCCGGCTGGGCACGGGCCTAGCCATCAGTGTCTCTGGCCTCCGTCTTCTCTGCTGACCGCTGGGGCCCATCGACTGGCGGGCCCCGCCAACTGGCCGGGTACGGAGCCGACATGCCGCGTCCGCCGCGGGCGGGTTTTGCCGGCTGCTGATTACTGTAGCCGTACTTCTGATGACGCAGGCTAGATCATGAGGTCGTGGCAACAGCCCCGCCGCCTGGCGGGCGATCACTGTTGCCACTCCCCATCTCATCTCGATTAATGGCGCGTGGGCCCCGGGGGAGGGCTCGGCCGACTGCCCCGGGCCGACTCCCGATGGGTCCGACTGGTGGTTCTCCCGCCGTCTCCCGAGGTCTCACTGACTGGTGGGCCCTGCTGCCTCCAGGTCGTACAGACAAGCCGTCGTGGGTGTAGGATTCGGCCCTGCGGTGCTGATGTCAGGGCCGACATGGCAACAGCGCCACACCGCACGGAGATCTTCCGGGGTACGGCGTGTTGTGGCCATGCCTGCCATCGGTGAGGCGCGGGGGTGGGCTTTGCTGTAGCCATGCCCCTGCCTCGTCCCCTTTGATGAGGTCATGGGGTTTGTTGGAGTCGCAGGCCGACTCCCCAAAGCCGGCTTCTCTGGAACTCGTCCCTGGGACTTGGCTATGAGCGGGCAGTCGGCCGCCTTGCCGTCGACTCCTCAGGAGGCGGCTCTTTGTCCTGGGGTCTTGAGGGGCGCAGCCTGCCCCGATGTCTTGAAAGGTCATGGGACTCGGGTTGGCCTACTCATGGCCCATTACTCCGACACGTTAAGTCTCTTAGTGAGAGAACTTAGACAAGTGCTCGGCTGCAGCTAAGCCCCCCGAGTGGGAGGATTGCTCTCCACTCGGTAGGATTTTTTCAAACTTAGGCGAGTGCTGGACTGCCGTTAAGTCTCCTAGTGAGAGAACTTAGGCGAGTGCTCGACTGCAGCTAAGCCCCCGAGTGGGAGGACTGCTCTCCACTCGGTAGGATTTTTTCAAACTTAGGTGAGTGTTGGACTGCCGTTAAGCCTCTTATTGAGAGAACTTAGGCGAGTGCTCGACTGCAGCTAAGCCCCCGAGTGGGAGGATTGCTCTCCACTCGGTAGGATTTTTTTCAAACTTAGGCGAGTGCTGGACTGCCGTTAAGCCTCTTAGTGAGAGAACTTAGGCGAGTGCTCGACTACAACTAAGCCCCCGAGTGGGAGGATTGCTCTCCACTCGGTAGGATTTTTTCGAACTTAGGCGGAACGGATTCACGACTAAGCCCACCCACTGGGGGGTTTCAAGAGTAAATAAGAACAACACAATCGAATGAGAGAACCTTAAGCTCTTGTCTTTGATAAACGAATTACAAAAGGTGTTGCTTATTACATTTTATTCAAACGAGTGTTTAAGTATAAAAGGGGCGGAGCAGCTCCGCGTTCCAAGCCTGTGGCTCGTCTTTCTGATGCTCGATACTGTAAAGATGGTATGCTCCGTTGTGGAGAACTTTGGTGACGATGAAGGGGCCTTCCCAAGTTGGAGCGAGCTTGTGTGGTTTCTGCTGATCCACTCGAAGAACCAAGTCTCCTTCTTGAAAGGCCCGACCCCTCACATTCCTGGCGTGGAATCGACGCAAATCTTGCTGATAAATGGTCGAGCGGATCAAGGCCATCTCTCTTTCCTCCTCTAAGAGATCGACTGAATCTTGCCGGGCCTGCTCTGATTCTGCTTCGGAGAAGAGTTCATCTCGGGGTGTGTTGTGGAGCAAGTCACTTGGCAGAACAGCTTCGGCTCCATAGACTAAGAAGAAAGGAGTTCTTCCGGTCGACCGATTAGGAGTTGTCCTTAAACCCCACAGAACTGACGGAAGTTCATCAACCCAAGCACCTGCTGCGTGTTTGAGATCACGCATCAGGCAGGGCTTCAGTCCTTTGAGAATTAGGCCATTGGCTCTTTCTGCTTGTCCATTCGACTACGGGTGAGCAACAGAAGCATAGTCGACTCGAGTGCCCTGAGAGGCGCAGAAAATTCTGAACTCGTCAGAATCGAAGTTCGACCCGTTGTTCGTGATGATGCTGTGCGGGACTCCATATCTGAATGTCAATTCTCTGATAAAACTGACAGCGGTACTAGCGTCAAGGTTCTTGATAGGTTTGGCTTCGATCCATTTGGTAAACTTGTCGACCGCAACGAGCACGTGAGTGAAGCCGCTTTTGCCGGTCCTCAGCGGTCCAACCATATCCAGTCCCCAAACAACGAAGGGCCAGACGAGGGGAAAGGGTGACGCTGGCTTGTGAGACATATCGGAGTAAAATTGACAGCCTTCACATCTGTCGACTATATCTTTCGCCATCTCATTTGCTCGTGGCCAATAGAATCCAGCTCGGTATGCTTTAGCCACGATGGCCCGAGAGGACGCATGGTGACCATAGGTCCCCGAGTGGATGTCATTGAGGATCATTCGACCTTCTTCTGGTGTTATGCACTTCTGACCAACTCCAGTCACACTTTCTCTGATCAGCTGCCCTCTTATCACAGTAAAAGCTTTAGATCGGCGGACGATCTGTCGAGCTTCTTCTTCATCCTCTGGGAGCTCTTTCCTGAGGATGTACGCAATGTAGGGCACCGTCCAGTCGGGAGTAATGGCCAGAACCTCCATGATTAGGTCGACCACAGCTGGGACCTCGACTTCAGTCGAATCCGTGGCGCTCTTGGGTTGTGGGGGCTCTTCAGTGAAAGGGTCTTCCTGAACTGTCGGCGTGTGAATATGCTCCAAGAACACATTGCTGGGAATGGCTTCTCTCTTGGAACCTATCTTTGCCAATTCATCGGCTGCTTGATTTTTCAATCGGGGGATGTGGTGGAGTTCTAACCCCTCGAACTTCTTCTCAAGCTTTCTCACCGCATTGCAGTAACCAGTCATGGCTGGGCTTCTGATGTCCCACTCCTTCATCACTTGATTAACTACCAAATCTGAGTCGCCATAGACCATGAGGCGACGAACGCCGAGTGAGATGGCCATGCGCAACCCATACAGGAGTGCTTCATACTCTGCTTCATTGTTGGAGGAATCAAAGTGAATCTGGAGGACATATCTGAGCTTGTCTCCTCGGGGGGATACCAGAACTACTCCAGCACCAGAACCGTTCAACATCTTGGATCCGTCAAAGAACATGGTCCAGTGTTCAGAGTGAACTTGAGTTGGCAGTTGCTGTTCGATCCACTCGGCGAGGAAATCTGCTATTGCTTGGGACTTGATAGCTTTCTTTGTCTCAAACTTAATATCCAAGGGAAGGAGTTCAATCGCCCATTTTGCCACTCGACCAGTTGCATCCCTGTTGTGCAGAATCTCTGACAATGGAGCGTCGCTGACGACTGTAACAGAGTGATCTGAGAAGTAGTGTGCAACCTTCTTCGTGGTCATGTAAATTCCATAGACAAGCTTCTCGTAGTGAGGATATCTCTGCTTTGACGGGGTCAGGACTTCGAAAATATAATAAACTGGGCGTTGAACTTTGTACGCTTTTCCTTGTTCTTCCCGCTCGACCGTAAGTACTGTACTGACGACTTGTCCAGTGGCTGCTATATAAAGCAAAAGAGGCTCTTTGCTGATTGGAGCAGCAAGCACCGGCTGGGTGGAAAGCAGGGCTTTTAGCTCTGCAAATGTTGTATTAGCTTCTGGAGTCCACTCGAACTTATCTGATTTCTTCATCAGTCGGTAAACAGGCAGCGCCTTTTCACCGAGGCGAGAAATGAATCGACTTAGGGCGGCAAAGCAACCAGTAAGCTTCTGGACATCATGCACATGCACAGGGCGTTTCATTCGGAGTATAGCGCCTACTTTCTCTGGGTTAGCATCGATTCCTTGTTCGGAAACAAGAAAACCGAGCAACTTTCCGCCTGGAACTCCAAACGTGCACTTTGATGGATTGAGCCTGATATCATACCTTCTGAGGTTGGCAAAGGTTTCAGCGAGGTTGGTCAGCAGGTCAGAACTTTTACGTGACTTAACCACAATGTCATCCATGTATGCCTCCACATTCCGACTGATCTGAGTGAGCAGGCACTTCTGAATCATTCGCATAAATGTGGCTCCAGCGTTTTTCAAGCCGATTGGCATTGTGACATAACAGAAGCACCCGAACGGGGTGATAAAGGCTGTCTTTATTTCGTCGGGTCCGTACAGACGGATCTGGTGGTACCCGGAGTAGGCATCCAAAAAGGACAAACGCTCGCACCCAGCAGTCGAGTCGACTATCTGATTGATGCGAGGGAGAGGGAAGTGATCTTTCGGGCAGGCCTGATTGATATGCTTGAAATCGATGCACATGCGGAGTGAGTCATCTTTATTTGGGACCATGACAACATTGGCTAACCACTCGGAGTGGTAAATCTCTCGGATAAACTCAGCTGCCAAAAGCCGAGCCACCTCTTCGCCGATTGCTTTTCTTTTCTGGACGGCGGACCATCGAAGATGCTCTTTGACTGGTTTCACTTTCGGGTCGACTCGCAAACGATGCTCAGCCAGTCCCCTGGGAACACCTGGCATGTCAGAATGCTTCCATGCAAAGATGTCCCAGTTCTCATGGAGGAACTGGATGAGCGCTTCTTCCTATTTGGAGTCGAGTGTGGTCGAAATGTGGGTCGGAGCTGCATTGGGGTCCATCGGGTGGATGTGAACAGACTTCGTCTCGCCAGACGACTGGAATGTTGAATCCGTGGCTGGCTTCTTGGCTCGCAACAAGTCACTCGGGTCTGCATTTTTCTGGTATTCTTTCAATTCTGCCACGGCCATCTGGGCATCGGCGATCTTTGAGCCCTTATGGAAACACTCTTCTGCCTTTTCCCGATTACCAGAGATAGTGATCACTCCTCTGGGGCCAGGCATCTTCAGTTTGAGGTACACGTAACAAGGTCGAGCCATGAATCGTGCATCAGCCGGCCTGCCCAGAATTGCATGATATGCACTCTGAAAATCCACGACTTCAAACGTCAACTTTTCTTTGCGGTAATTTTTGGCATCACCGAAAACCACGTCGAGTACAATCTAACGGAGGGACGCAGCTTTCTTGCCCGGGATGACCCCATGGAAACTCATATGGCTTTCACTGAGTCTGGACATCAGAATGCCCATTCCTTTCAACGTTTCTGCATATAGAATGTTCAGGCCACTGCCACCGTCCATCAGGACCTTTGTCAGTCGAGTGCCTTCGACCACCAGGTCGACCACCAGCTCTTGCCTCCCAGGGGTGGTGATGTGCGCTGGATGATCAGACTGGTCGAATGTAATGGCAGTCTGCGACCATTTCAAGTAATTGGGTGTCGCCGGAGCGACCATGTTCACTTCTCTGTTGATGACTTTCAATCGACTCTTGTTTTCAACATCAGCAAAAATCATCAAAGTGGAATTCACGTGAGGATAACCATCATCATCTTCTCCTTCACTCTCAGCCTTGTCTGCCTCCTTCTCCTTTTCCTTGGGCTGTTTCTCTCGGAACTGCTAGATCAGGAGCCGACACTGTCGAGTGGTATGCTTCGGGTAAATGAAATTACCTTCTTCGTCTTTTTTGGTGTGGATATGGCACGGCAGATCCAACGCGTCATTTCCATTCTGATCTTTCACTTTCTTGGGGTTCCACGGCCCTTTGGGCTTCCCCTTGAACTTTCCTTGAACCACAGCCAAGGCCTCACCCGGAGCAGCTGGTTCGGCCTTGCGTTTTTGTTTCCGACTGGAGTTTCCTCCTCCGGCTTCGTGGGCGACTGCTTTGTGCTTGCCGCTCCGCAGTCGCTCCTCCTCTTCACCATTGGCATACTTGGTGGTGATTTCCATCATTCGAGTCAGAGTCATGTTTCCTGTCCGACCGAATTTCAGGTGCAACTCTCGGTACCTGACGCCTTCCTTGAAAGCACAAATTGCCTGATGATCAGACACATCTTCCACCGTGTGGTGCAGGGTGATCCACCTCTGGATATAATCTCTCAAAGTTTCATTCGGTTTCTGGACGCAACACTGTAATTCTGTCAAACCTGCCGGCCGCTTGCAAGTACCCTCAAACGTTCTGACAAACACTCGTGCGAGATCTTCCCAAGTATAGATGCTGCCAGGTGCCAACTGATTCAGCCACGCCCTAGCCGAGCCCTCCAACAACAGAGGAAGGTGTTTCATGGCCACCTCATCATTGCCGCCACCAATCTGGACAACCACTCGGTAGTCTTCGAGCCAGGTGTCAGGCTTGGACTCTCCGATGAACTTACTGACTCCAGTCGCCAACCTGAAGTTGTGGGGAATCACTGAGGCTCTGATAGCTCTGCTGAAGCACTCTGGGCCAGAGACATGCACCCTATTGCTGGTTTGCGGGCCTCTGTCATGGCCATCCGACTGAGCTCTGTTTCTGTCGACCAAGCCTTGTACGAGAATAGATCTCGCATCAAAGCCTGGCTCTCTGGGGTCGACTGGAATACCTCTTCTGACGCTGTTAGGGCGCCTGTCTTCATGTGGCCGCGGCACGTACGACCCACTCTTTGGAGGAGGCGTGGGCACTCGATGGCGACCATCGCGATCGGCTCGACGATCATACTGCTCCTGGTTTCTGTACTGATCACGCCGCTCTCCACGTCCCTCACGCCTCGGGGGCGATCTCAGGCTATGGGCCGACTGGACCGTATCTGCGACCACAGATCTACTACGGATCCTATCACGCGACTGAGACACGGCCGTATTCTGCTCTCCTGCTTCCCGGAGCAAGGCCCTGATCTGCACCAGACCTCGGCTAGCTTATGACTAGGAAGGTTGAATCGACTCTGCTATCCAGGCAGCAGCTGCTAGGTTTTGGATCGGTGTCCGGTATACCTGAGCCGGAGGTGGAAAAAGTTGGCGTCGGCTGGACTCAGGAGCACGTTGACGAGCGCGACCGTCGAGTGCGCACTGTAGGTTCTCCAGCCAAGTGCGCTCAGCCAGATTGGCCAAGCGAGCCTGTTCAAAGGCCTGGGCCTTGGGCGTTTCTCCAACTATTGGAGTATGCAGGGCATCCATGTTTCGGCGACGAAGTTCTTCTCTTTGCTGCGAGGAGAGAGGCTCGGGGCGGTACTCCTCGTGAACGCGCGACGGATCGCCGTTCCCGTCACCTCCATCTTCACGATCGAAGCCAGGAGGACCGCGTGGTCCATTGACCATCAGGACTTCCGCTGCCGAGTCATTGCTGCCGCACTCAGATGCAGTCTCTACAGAGCCAGTCGACAGATCAAACATGCCGTAGAGAGACTCGTCGGGCTCGAGCGCCGTGACTTGAGGGGTGGCCGACTGGCGGGCCACCGCATGCTTCACCCACCGTTGAATCCTCGACCGGCCGGTGCGCTTGCTCCGGCGGGTCACAGGGAGGGGGAAAGCCGTTGGAGTCGACTGGTACTGGGTCGACGGTTGCCGCAGGAGGACGCCACGGACGCACGCGTGAAAGTGCGTCGCCCCGCGGGTGGGGAGCGTGTCGACGTCGAGTGGTGCCTCCTGAAGCCAAGCGGAGTCGTCGGCGACAAACACGAGCGCGCCGAGACAGATCTCGCGGCCCTCAGCCAAACTTCCGCCTGGAACCATGATGATGGGGATCGAAAAAATTGCAACTTCTCCAATAAGTCGCTAAGACACCTGCCCCACGGTGGGCGCCAACTGTCGTGGATCTAAGACTGACAGTAGAATGGGGGGTAGGCATGAGGAAGCAAGATCCTAGCTACGGAGTAGTTGTAAACACGAGTTTTACGAGTTCAGGCCCTTCTCGGAGGAAGTAACAGCCCTACATCTCGGTGCCCTGAGGCGGTCGATTGGATTATATTGAAGGAAATATGCCCTAGAGGAATAATAAAGTTATTATTTATTTCCTTATATCATGATAAATGTTTATTATTCATGCTAGAATTGTATTATCCGGAAACATAATACTTGTGTGAATACATAGACAAACTAAACGTCACCAGTGTGCCTCTACTTGACTAGCTCGTTAATCGAAGATGGTTATGTTTCCTAACCATAGACATGTGTTGTCATTTGATTAACAGGATCACATCATTAGGAGAATGATGTGATTGACATGACCCATTCCATTAGCTTAGCACCCGATCGTTTAGTATGTTGCTATTGCTTTCTTCATGACTTATACATGTTCCTATGACTATGAGATTATGCAACTCCCGTTTGCCGGAGGAACACTTTGTGTGCTACCAAACGTCACAACGTAACTGGGTGATTATAAAGGAGCATTACAGGTGTCTCTTATTTATTTCCTTATATCATGACAAATGTTTATTATTCATGCTAGAATTGTATTATCCGGAAACATAATACTTGTGTGAATACATAGACAAACTAAACGTCACCAGTGTGCCTCTACTTGACTAGCTCGTTAATCGAAGATGGTTATGTTTCCTAACCATAGACATGTGTTGTCATTTTATTAATAGGATCACATCATTAGGAGAATGATGTGATTGACATGACCCATTCCATTAGCTTAGCACCCGATCGTTTAGTATGTTGCTATTGCTTTCTTCATGACTTATACATGTTCCTATGACTATGAGATTATGCAACTCCCGTTTGCCGGAGGAACACTTTGTGTGCTACCAAACGTCACAACGTAACTGGGTGATTATAAAGGAGCATTACAGGTGTCTCCAAAGGTACATGTTGGGTTGGCATATTTCGAGATTAGGATTTGTTACTCCGATTGTTGGAGAGGTATCCCTGGGCCCTCTCGGTAATGCACATCACATAAGCCTTGCAAGCATTACAACTAATGATTTAGTTGTGATATGATGTATTACGAAACAAGTAAAGAGACTTGCTGGTAACGAGATTGAGCTAGGTATTGAGATACCGACGATCGAATCTCGGGCAAGTAACATACCGATGACAAAGGGAACAACGTATGTTGTTATGCGGTCTGACCGATAAAGATCTTCGTAGAATATGTAGGAGCCAATATGAGCATCCAGGTTCCGCTATTGGTTATTGACCGGAGACATGTCTCGGTCATGTCTACATTGTTCTCGAACCCGTAGGGTCCGCACGCTTAACGTTATGATGACAGTTTCATTATGAGTTTATATATTTTGATGTACCGAAGTTTGTTCGGAGTCCCGGATGTGATCACGGACATAATGAGGAGTCTCGAAATGGTCGAGACATAAAGATTGATATATTGGAAGCCTATGTTTGGACATCGGAAGTGTTCCGGGTGAAATCGGCATTTTACCGGAGTACCGGGAGGTTACTGGAACCCCCCGGTGACCTAATGGGCCTTAATGGGCCTAGTGGAGAAAGAGGAGAGGAGGCCTAGGGGCTGCCGCACGCCCCTCCCCCCCAAGTCCGAATTGGACAAGGAGGGGGGCGGCGCCCCCCTTTCCTTTCTTCCCTCTCCTCCTTCCTCCCAAGTCCTAATCCAACTAGGGAAAGGGGGGAGTCCTACTGACTCCTCCTGCGCACCTCCTCCTAGGGACGGCCGCACCCCCCTTGCTCCTTTATATACGGGGGTAGGGGGCACCTCTAGACACACAAGTTAATCTTCAAGATCGTTCTCTTAGCCGTGTGCGGTGCCCCCCTCCACCATAGTCCTCGATAATATTGTAGTGGTGCTTAGGCGAAGCCCTACGATAGTAGAACATCAAGATCGTCACCACGCCTTCGTGCTGACGGAACTCTTCCCCAACACTTTGCTGGATCGGAGTCCGGGGATCGTCATCGAGCTGAATGTGTGCTAGAACTCGGAGGTGCCGTAGTTTCGATGCTTGATCGGTCGGACTGTGAAGACGTACGACTACATCAACCGCATTGTCATAACGCTTCCGCTTTCGGTCTACGAGGGTACGTAGATAACACTCTCCCCTCTCGTTGCTATGCATCACCATGATCTTGCGTGTGCGTAGGATTTTTTTTGAAATTACTACGTTCCCCAACAGTGGCATCCGAGCCTAGGTTTTATGTGTTGATGTTATATGCACGAGTAGAACACAACTGAGTTGTGGGCGATATAAGTCATACTGCTTACCAGCATGTCATACTTTGGTTCGGCGGTATTGTTGGATGAAGCGGCCCGGACCGACATTACGCGTACGCTTACGCGATACTGGTTCTACCGACGTGCTTTGCACACAGGTGGCTGGCGGGTGTCAGTTTCTCCAACTTTAGTTGAACCAAGTGTGGCTACGCTCGGTCCTTGCGAAGGTTAAAACAGCACCAACTTGACAAACTATCGTTGTGGTTTTGTTGGTGTAGGTAAGATTGGTTCTTGCTTAAGCCCGTAGCAGGCACGTAAAACTTGCAACAACAAAGTAGAGGATGTCTAACTTGTTTTTGCAGGGCATGTTGTGATTTGATATGGTCAAGACATGATGCTAAATTTTATTGTATGAGATGATCATGTTTTGTAACCGAGTTATCGGCAACTGGCAGGAGCCATATGGTTGTCTCTTTATTGTATGCAATGCAATTGCGCTGTAATGCTTTACTTTATCACTAAGCGGTAGCGATAGTCGTGGAAGCATAAGATTGGCGAGACGACAATGATGCTACGATGGTGATCAAGGTGTCGTGCCGGTGACGATGGTGATCATGACGGTGCTTCGAAGATGGAGATGACAAGCACAAGATGATGATGGCCATATCATATCACTTATATTGATTGCATGTGATGTTTATCTTTTATGCATCTTATCTTGCTTTGATTGACGGTAGCATTTTAAGATGATCTCTCACTAATTATCAAGAACTGTTCTCCCTGAGTATGCACCATTGCGAAAGTTCTTCGTGCTGAGACACCACGTGATGATCGGATGTGATAGGCTCTACGTTCAAATACAACGGGTGCAAAATAGTTGCACACGCGAAATACTCAGGTTATACTTGACGAGCCAAGCATATACAGATATGGCCTCGGAACACGGAGACCGAAAGGTCGAGCGTGAATCATATAGTAGATATGATCAACATAGTGATGTTCACCAATGAAACTACTCCATCTCACGTGATGATCGGACATGGTTTAGTTGATTTGGATCACATGATCACTTAAGGATTAGAGGGATGTCTATCTAAGTGGGAGTTCTTTAGTAATATGATTAATTGAACTTAAATTTATCATGAACTTAGTACCTGATAGTATCTTGCTTGTTTATGTTTGATTGTAGATAGATGGCCTGTGCTGTTGTTCCATTGAATTTTAATGCGTTCCTTGAGAAAGCAAAGTTGAAAGATGATGGTAGCAATTACACGGACTGGGTCCGTAACTTGAGGATTGTCCTCATTGCTGCACAGAAGAATTACGTCCTGGAAGCACCGCTGGGTGCCAGGCCTGCTGCTGGAGCAACACCAGATGTTATGAACTTCTGGCAGAGCAAAGCTGATGACTACTCGATAGTTCAGTGTGCCATGCTTTACGGCTTAGAATCGGGACTTCAACGACGTTTTGAACGTCATGGAGCATATGAGATGTTCCAGGAGTTGAAGTTAATATTTCAAGCAAATTCCCGGATTGAGAGATATGAAGTCTCCAATAAGTTCTATAGCTGCAAGATGGAGGAGAACAGTTCTGTCAGTGAGCATATACTCAAAATGTCTGGGTATAATAATCACTTGATTCAATTGGGAGTTAATCTTCCAGATGATTGCGTCATTGACAGAATTCTCCAATCACTTCCACCTAGCTACAAGAGCTTCGTGATGAACTATAATATGCAAGGGATGAATAAGACAATTCCCGAGCTCTTCGCAATGCTGAAAGCTGCGGAGGTGGAAATCCAAAAGGAGCATCAAGTGTTGATGGTCAACAAGACCACTAGTTTCAAGAAAAAGGCAAAGGGAAGAATAAAGGGAACTTCAAAAAGAACAGCAAGCAAGTTGCTACTCAGGAGAAGAAACCCAAATCTGGACCTAAGCCTGAAACTGAGTGCTTCTACTGCAAGCAGACTGGTCACTGGAAGCGGAACTACCCCAAGTATTTGGCAGATAAGAAGGATGGCAAGGTGAACAAAGGTATATGTGATATACATGTTATTGATGTGTACCTTACTAATGCTCGCAGTAGCACCTGGGTATTTGATACTGGTTCTGTTGCTAATATTTGCAACTCAAAACAGGGACTAAGGATTAAGCGAAGATTGGCTAAGGACGAGGTGACGATGCGCATAGGAAATGGTTCCAAAGTCGATGTGATCGCAGTCGGCACGCTACCTCTACATCTACCTTCGGGATTAGTATTAGACCTAAATAATTGTTATTTGGTGCCAGCATTGAGCATGAACATTATATCTGGATCTTGTTTGATGCGAGACGGTTATTCATTTAAATCAGAGAATAATGGTTGTTCTATTTATATGAGTAATATCTTTTATGGTCATGCACCCTTGAAGAGTGGTCTATTCTTATTAAATCTTGATAGTAGTGACACACATATTCATAATGTTGAAGCCAAAAGATGCAGAGTTGATAATGATAGTGCAACTTATTTGTGGCACTGCCGTTTAGGTCATATCGGTGTAAAGTGCATGAAGAAACTCCATACTGATGGACTTTTGGAACCACTTGATTATGAATCACTTGGTACTTGCGAACCGTGTCTTATGGGCAAGATGACAAAAACTCCGTTCTCCGGTACTATGGAGAGAGCAATAGATTTGTTAGAAATCATACATACAGATGTATGTGGTCCGATGAATGTTGAGGCTCGTGGCGGATATCGTTATTTTCTCACCTTCACAGATGACTTAAGAAGATATGGGTATATCTACTTAATGAAACATAAGTCTGAAACATTTGAAAAGTTCAAAGAATTTCAGAGTGAAGTTGAAAATCATCGTAACAAGAAAATAAAATTCCTATGATCTGATCGTGGAGGAGAATATTTGAGTTACGAGTTTGCTGTACATTTGAAACAATGCGGAATAGTTTCGCAACTCACGCCACCCGGAACACCACAGCGTAATGGTGTGTCCAAATGTCGTAATCGTACTTTACTAGATATGGTGCGATCTATGATGTCTCTTACTGATTTACAGCTATCGTTTTGGGGTTATGCTTTAGAGACGGCCACATTGACATTAAATAGGGCACCATCAAAATCCGTTGAGACGACGCCTTATGAACTGTGGTTTGGCAAGAAACCAAAGTTGTCGTTTCTGAAAGTTTGGGGCTGCGATGCTTATGTGAAAAAACTTCAACCTGATAAGCTCGAACCCAAATCGGAGAAATGTGTCTTCATAGGATATCCAAAGGAAACTATTGGATACACCTTCTATCACAGATCCGAAGGCAAGACTTTTGTTGCTAAATTCGGAAACTTTCTAGAGAAGGAGTTTCTCTCGAAAGAAGTGAGTGGGAGGAAAGTAGAACTTGATGAGGTAACTGTACCTGCTCCCTTATTAGAAAGTAGTACATCACAGAAAACGGTTTCTGTGACACCTACACCAATTAGTGAGGAAGCTAATGATGATGATCGTGAAACTTCAGAACAAGATACTACTGAACCTCGTAGATCAACCAGAGTAAGATCCGCACCAGAGTGGTACGGTAATCCTGTTCTAGAAGTCATGCTACTAGATCATGATGAACCTACGAACTATGGAGAAGCGATGGTGAGCCCAGATTCCGCAAAATGGCTTGAAGCCATGAAATCTGAGATGGGATCCATGTATGAGAACAAAGTGTGGACTTTGGTTGACTTGCCCAAAGATCGGCAAGCAATTGAGAATAAATGGATCTTCAAGAAGAAGACTGACGCTGACGGTAATGTTACTGTCTACAAAGCTCGACTTGTCGCAAAAGGTTTTCGACAAGTTCAAGAGATTGACTACGATGAGACCTTCTCACCCATAGCGATGCTTAAGTCTGTTCGAATCATGTTAGCAATTGCCGCATCTTATGATTATGAAATTTGGCAGATGGATGTAAAAACTGCATTCCTGAATGGATTTCTAGAAGAAGAGTTGTATATGATGCAACCGGAAGGTTTTGTCGATCCAAAGGGAGCTGACAAAGTGTGTAAGCTCCAACGATCCATTTATGGACTGGTGCAAGCCTCTCGGAGTTGGAATAAACGCTTTGATAGTGTGATCAAAGCATTTGGTTTCGTACAGACTTTTGGAGAAGCCTGTATTTACAAGAAAGTGAGTGGGAGCTCTGTAGCATTTCTGATATTATATGTAGATGACATATTACTAATCGGAAATGATATAGAATTTCTGGATAGCATAAAGGGATACTTGAATAAGAGTTTTTCAATGAAAGACCTCGGTGAAGCTGCTTACATATTGGGCATTAAGATCTATAGAGATAGATCAAGACGCTTAATTGGACTTTCACAAAACACATACCTTGACAAAATTTTGAAAAAGTTCAAAATGGATCAAGCAAAGAAAGGATTCTTGCATGTGTTACAAGGTGTGAAATTGAGTAAGACTCAATGCCCGACCACTGCAGAAGATAGAGAGAAAATGAAAGATGTTCCCTATGCTTCAGCCATAGGCTCTATCATGTATGCAATGCTGTGTACCAGACCTGATGTATGTCTTGCTATAAGTCTAGCAGGGAGGTACCAAAGTAATCCAGGAGTGGATCACTGGACAGCGGTCAAGAACATCCTGAAATACCTGAAAATGACTAAGGATATGTTTCTCATATATGGAGGTGACAAAGAGCTCATCGTAAATGGTTACGTTGATGCAAGCTTTGACACTGATCTGGACGATTCTAAATCGCAAACCGGATACGTGTTTACATTAAACAGTGGAGCTGTCAGTTGGTGCAGTTCTAAACAAAGCGTTGTGGCGGGATCTACATATGAAGCGGAGTACATAGCTGCTTCGGAAGCAGCAAACGAAGGAGTCTGGATGAAGGAGTTCATATCCGATCTAGGTGTCATACCTAGTGCATCGAGTCCAATGAAAATCTTTTGTGACAATACTGGTGCAATTGCCTTGGCAAAGGAATCCAGATTTCACAAGAGAACCAAGCACATCAAGAGACGCTTCAATTCCATCCGAGATCCAGTCCAGGTGGGAGACATAGAGATTTGCAAGATACATACGGATCTGAATGTAGCAGACCCGTTGACTAAGCCTCTTCCACGAGCAAAACATGATCAACACCAAAACTCCATGGGAGTTAGAATCATTATTGTGTAATCTAGATTATTGACTCTAGTGCAAGTGGGAGACTGAAGGAAATATGCCCTAGAGGCAATAATAAAGTTATTATTTATGTCCTTATATCATGATAAATGTTTATTATTCATGCTAGAATTGTATTATCCGGAAACATAATACTTGTGTGAATACATAGACAAACTAAACGTCACTAGTGTGCCTCTACTTGACTAGCTCGTTAATCGAAGATGGTTATGTTTCCTAACCATAGACATGTGTTGTCATTTTATTAACGGGATCACATCATTAGGAGAATGATGTGATTGACATGATCCATTCCATTAGCTTAGCACCCGATCGTTTAGTATGTTGCTATTGCTTTCTTCATGACTTATACATGTTCCTATGACTATGAGATTATGCAACTCCCGTTTGCCGGAGGAACACTTTGTGTGCTACCAAACGTCACAACATAACTGGGTGATTATAAAGGAGCTCTACAGGTGTCTCCAAAGGTACATGTTGGGTTGGCGTATTTCGAGATTAGGATTTGTCACTCCGATTGTCGAAGAGGTATCTCTGGGCCCTCTCGGTAATGCACATCACATAAGCCTTGCAAGCATTACAACTAATGAGTTAGTTGTGAGATGATGTATTACGAAATGAGTAAAGAGACTTGCCAGTAACGAGATTGAGCTAGGTATTGAGATACCGATGATCGAATCTCGGGCAAGTAACATACCGATGACAAAGGGAACAACGTATGTTGTTATGCGGTATGACCGATAAAGATCTTCGTAGAATATGTAGGAGCCAATATGAGCATCCAGGTTCCGCTATTGGTTATTGACCGGAGACATGTCTCGGTCATGTCTACATTGTTCTCGAACCCGTAGGGTCCGCACGCTTAACGTTATGATGACAGTTTCATTATGAGTTTATATATTTTGATGTACCGAAGTTTGTTCGGAGTCCCGGATGTGATCACGGACATAACGAGGAGTCTTGAAATGGTCGAGACATAAAGATTGATATATTGGAAGCCTATGTTTGGACATCAGAAGTGTTCCGGGTGAAATCGGCATTTTACCGGAGTACCGGGAGGTTACCGGAACCCCCCGGTAACCTAATGGGCCTTAATGGGCCTAGTGGAGAAAGAGGAGAGGAGGCCTAGGGGCTGCCGCACGCCCCTCCCCCCCAAGTCCGAATTGGACAAGGAGGGGGGCGGCGCCCCCCTTTCCTTTCTTCCCTCTCCTCCTTCCCCCCAAGTCCTAATCCAACTAGAGAAAGGGGGAGTCCTACTCCCGGTAGGAGTAGGACTCCTCCTGCGCGCCTCCTCCTAGGGCCGGCCGCACCCCCCTTGCTCCTTTATATACGGGGGCAGGGGGGCACCTCTAGACACATAAGTTGATCTTCAAGATCGTTCTCTTAGCCGTGTGTGGTGCCCCCCTCCACCATAGTCCTCGATAATATTGTAGTGGTGCTAAGGCGAAGCCCTGCGACAGTAGAACATCAAGATCGTCACCACGCCATCGTGCTGACGGAACTCTTCCACGACACTTTGCTGGATCGGAGTCCGGGGATCATCATCGAGCTGAACGTGTGCTAGAACTCAGAGGTGCCATAGTTTCGGTGCTTGATCGGTCGGACTGTGAAGACGTACGACTACATCAATCGCGTTGTCATAACGCTTCCGCTTTCGGTCTACGAGGGTACGTAGATAACACTCTCCCCTCTCGTTGCTATGCATCACCATGATCTTGCGTGTGCGTAGGATTTTTTTTGAAATTACTACGTTCCCCAACATATATGTGTGTGTGAGTTTACACAAAAGTGCGAACCCTTGTCCCAGAGGAGGGGGTGGCTTATATAGAGTGCGCCAGGACCCCAGCTCCCCTCCGTTACTCAGGGTTCAATGCTCATAAAGGAAAGGCGTTACTGGTAACGTCTACAGTAAAATGTCATAAATGCTCATAATGCTATGGTTTAAGTCCTAACCGTTGCAGAGTGGAGGGTTCCTCATCTTCTGGTGGTTGAGCGTGTTCAAGGTGGTCGAGTGAGCGCATCTCCGCGGTCGAGTGGATGATGATTTCTCTTCGACTGCTTCTAATTCTTTGTAAAGATGTCCTTGGGGAGGGTATGCCGGACAGGTCCATGACCCTACCCTAGGTACATAGCTTCATCACTTGGCAGAGGAGCAAATGCAGTGCTTGGCAGAGGAGCAAATGCAGTGCTTGGTAGAGGAGCAAATCCAGTGCTTGGAAGAGGAGCAAATGCAGATGCAGTTCCAGCAAAGGAGGCAGAAATGTGCATGCTTGGAGAGGCAGGGAGGAAATTCAGGTGCAGGTAGAGGTAGGGGAGGAAGAAATGCAGGTGCAGGTACAGGAAGAGGATCAATCTCAGGTGAGAAGGCTTGGTCGCTGATGTTTGGAGAAGATATTAGCAACAACCTAATTCCTGATCTAAATGCTCCCCCTGATGCTTGATTTGGTGGCAGTTCAGACTGTCACTTTTTTTGTTAAGGCCTGAAGCAATGTAAAACATTGAGTGGCCTTTTTGGATGCAGAAAGGAGCATCTAGTGCCTCATTATTTGATGGCTAACAGTGGCATTAAGTGCCCTTTTGTAACTAAAAACTGTGATGGCAAACATGTGGCATTAGCTGGGTTTTAATGCTTTCCAAAATTCAGTTAACTTTTGTCAT